>NC_142123.1:537500-572500 GCF_056152115.1 Neolamprologus brichardi | reverse complement strand
CGTACTAATTAATGTATATTTATGAGAACAGCATTATTTTTCTTCTATTAAATAACCTCAAAGAATTACTTACTATAGCTTTAAAACAAGAGGCTTAAGTATTAAGTAAAGAAATCCTGAGATTTCTCTTATTCACAAACCACAAAACCTGTGTTATAATTAAGGTGTGACAGAATTATTATTTAAAAAAGTCTTGTTTTCTTTATACAAGCATTTCTGAATCTGTGGCACTGAGACAATGAAAAATCTTTGTGTCAGTGGAACATTTATGACATTTCTCTCCACAGAGCAGAAGACATGTTGAAAAGCTGGGATGTTTACCGCTGTGATTTATCACGTCCTTTTCAGAAACTGCACTTTAAAACCTGGAAGCTGTGGTCCTTCTCATTTTACATTAAACTGCAGGTAGGCCACCTCATCATCCAGGCCTTAAGGAAACTATGCAGTTGTATCAATGCTGGCTGTGATGTAGCGCTGCTTCCTAAAATGAGCGATCACTGTAAAACAAGCAGAAATAGCTTTAAAGTTTAGCTTTAGTCATATTAAAAAAGGGGTTTGGTAATGCTAGCCTGTGTACGTAGGCCATCTGTTCAGAACCTTTTAGCTAGCAATGCTGATTTTCTTTTCTTTTTTAAATAAAACAGTGGATGAAACCAAAACCAAGTGTGACTGAGGAGATAATGTTCCTGCTCTTCCACAGCATGTCTTTATCCTGTCTTCCTTCTCTCACCCCAACCAATCACAGCAGATGGCCCCGCCCCTCCCTGAGCCTGGTTCTGCCGGAGGTTTCTTCCTGTTAAAAGGGAGTTTTTCCTTCTCACTGTCGCCAAAGTGCTTGCTCATAGGGGGTCATATGATTGTTGGGCTTTTCTCTGTATCTATGAAGCACCTTGAGGCGACATTTGTTGTGATTTGGCGCTATATAAATAAAATTGAATTGAATTGAATTGAGTTTGTGGGACTCGTTGAAAAGTCCCAGAAAACATTTATATAAAAAAATTGTTGTCAGATTAAGTAACGTTAACCTGATTTTACCTAACTCTCATCTCCTGCACACGAAGCATGTCCCCAGCAAACCGCCAAAGTCTGCTTTCTGGTCACAACGCCATCCAAAAACTGGACCGCTGACAGATTGCAGTTCATGCTGTCTGCATGTGCAACAAAGGTCCGGCAGATCGTTTCTTGGAATTAAGAAATTAAATGCATGTGTTTTGTTTTTGAGAAAATAAACACTTTCATCCCATCGTAGATCCGGGGATGGAGCTGGTGGGGTGTGAACACGATTAGCTCAATATGATAAGAAAGGGGCTTGAAGTTTGAGTTTCCATTCATTCGTTCTCTTGTTCTTTTGTTTTTTGTTATAATCAGTTGAGAAACAGAAAACAATCCTTGAACACGAACTTTCTCTTGTTTGAAGTTTGACAAGGACGTCCAGAAAGTGTTTCACAGCTAAATTGAAATGGTGTTGTTGAAAGGCACCAGCTTAACTGACATTTTGGAGCTATTTTTCAAACAGACGTCAAGAAAAGACCGACAGCTGATGGTCATTCGCTGCAGAGATATTTGGTGGGTGCGCCACTCCACTCAGCGCTGCACACAGAAGCACAGAAGCAGGAGAAGCGATTTAGCTTTGACGAGTTATCCCCATCCTACAAGTTGACACTCCTGCCTTCACTGTGAAAACCTGGGTGCCTCAATCAGTGAGATCGCCATTAGTGAAGTCTCACCATGAAAATGCCAAGCAATGTTGTTGCCTTGTTTTCTCTGTGATGTCTTCCAGGGTATAAAAAAGCACACGGGCAAATCTTGACTTTTATTAGAGCAGCTTTAAACAGCCAACGTTAAACAGGACGAAAGAAACAAGACTGGAGCAACGGAAACTGGAAGAGCAGAAACAGAAAGGCATTCATTGGTGGATGGCTCGTCTCCAAGCTCAAATAGACGGGCTTGTCTTTTTGTACGAATGTGTCAAATGAAAAGGAATTATTCCTTTGAACATGAGCAGAAACACCCACAGATACACACACACATATATGGCGTACAACAACATACACACAAACAAATTATGGCTAAGCCTAGTTATTACCTAAGCAAACTGGGTTCGCCTGAATGGAATGCCTGCTGTGAAACACTTCCAGACAAAGACTTGCATTACAGGGGAAACACGCACACAGCTCTGACATGCACACACTTTACACAGAGAAATAACGATGTAATTAGAAGGCAAACAATGCAAACAATGCAAACACATGTTTGCATCTTGCTTTCTGTCCTGTTATTCAGTTCTTTTGCGTTGCAACGCAGAAGGTTGTTTTCAGTCCTGCTAAACACATGGTGTCTTTTTAAATCAGCGGGTGGTTCAAGCTGGCCAAGGGTGAACATATTCACATGTTTTTGTATAGTTTGTGTGTGTGTGTGTGTGTGTGTGTGTGTGTGTGTGTGTGTGTGTGATAACTTAGACTGTTGGGAAGCAACATTAATATAAAACAATAAATATTAAAATTACTGTCTTAAGTGAACAATTATGCTTTTGTTTTGCATAACCCAAACATAGTGCATCTGCATGTGTGTGTGTGTGTGTACACATGTTGTTAATGCTGTTAATGCCAGTAGAGAAGCTTTGTTGATTAGAATGAGGAGCTATGATATACAGCTCAGAGTGTGCGGTGTCACATTTGAATGCAACTAATCAAAATAACTTCAAACTCAGGCTTCAGCCAAAAATCCTTCTGATGAAAGATTCTCAAACATAATATAGATCATTTCTTTGACTTCTGTGACTCACCTGCTTGTTGAATAGTTGGCCTGCACAGGCATCGTTCGTTGAGATAAAACCAGAAAGAGAAGAAGAGAGAAACGGAGAGCTAGAGGGGGGGTTACAGAGAAAGAATGTGCCTGAGAGAGCAAGGCTGAGGAATTAAATTGAGATGCAGAAAAGAAAGACAGATTGCATCCATGCTGGTATGCCATCTTTACGATCTGTCTGTGAGAAAGCTAGTGAAATTGAACTCAGGTGTGGTGTGATGCCGAAAAAGCCATTTTCCCATTAGGTCCATGAATCTCACATAAACAAATTACAAAAATACTTTCTCTATAAAAGAAAGGGTGAGCTTTCTGTAACTGTGCAGTGAAATCTGAGCAGGGCTTTGTTTATGTGTGTGACAGAGTGTTTACATTGTCCTCTGCTCCCATCCCTTCAGATTGGGAGAACACCAGGCCTCCAACAGCTCTGTTTCTGTCACACTACCTGTCTGTTTGTGGGTTTTTTGTTATGGAGAACATGTGCTGGTTCTTTATGTGTGTGTGTGTGTGTAACTGCGAAATGCCAATTCACTGTCCTCATTACAACTAGCTTAACCGCTCGAGAGTGATGAGTTCAAGGATGGAGGGAAAGGTTGGGAGCCAAGAAAGAGGGAAAAACCAATGATTGATGGTCGTGATCTTACACTGCTGACTGCACACGGTCGTGACTCGTTCGAGTAACGTCACTCCGTACAAACATCACAGGCTGTTCTTTGTCCTTTAGGTAACCTGTAATTTATCCAGTAAGGAACACCTTGCCACATATCACCAAGCATACCTGTTAGCTGACTAAAGCCACAGTCGCACCAAAACAATTGCCAAACATTTCAATTACTTCCTCTTGCGGTCGATCCCACCTCAGCAAAACAAGTCTCGTTAACATCCATCTATCTTCAGCGTATTTATTTTGGCCTTTCTGTGTTTCCATAGCTGCTTGGTGAGTGTAAACTAGCGGCATCTGCATGCCTGTAGACAAGTACAGAGTGAATAAAATGTTTGATATGGATCATTTTAAGCGTCTGGTATGCTAATGTTAGCTGGCTAGCTAACACACTATTTCCTGTCCCACCTGCTGTTCACGACAGCAAGCGAGTCAGTTTTGCATCGCCAGTTTTGATCTGGCTTTTGAATGCTCGCACTCAGCAGTAACACTAGAGCTCTAGCAGAAGCCTCCCCAGCCAGCTTCTCCCAGCAAGGGTGGGGATTGAGTCCAGGAGCTTTCACTCATATAAGGGGACAAGTGCAACATATAAATGTGTCCGAATCAACCTAAACATTAGTTCGATCAAATGGTCCAACTTCAGCAACCTAACCTGATCCATGATCCCAACACCTAGAGAGAGTAAAGAACAAAATGTGATGCTGTTCTCAGCAATAGGAGGACCAGTGAAGCTAACCCCACGGCTGCAGAGTTGAAGCCTTGCTGCAGGTCCCTCCAGGAGAGGATATTAGAGTAAAGCATAGGTACAATAGTACCTGTTGATGATGGTTTTATATTTTATCCTGCCATGCTCTACTGTGCTTGCACTGAGAAAGAATGACTACAAAAAT
Organism: Neolamprologus brichardi; assembly: GCF_056152115.1. Lineage (NCBI taxonomy): Eukaryota > Metazoa > Chordata > Actinopteri > Cichliformes > Cichlidae > Neolamprologus > Neolamprologus brichardi. The sequence continues at coordinate 568,147 of NC_142123.1, read as the reverse complement.
CTCTCTCCCTCTATCAAACAGTACAGTTCATATTTAGCATTAGTCTGGTGATATAAGTGTTTTTTAAAAAGTGGGCTGACTGTCTATTTTAGGTCTTCTCATGTCACCAAAGTATAGCATCACTAAAATAGCAGTCCTCTTTTTTCATCCACGCAGCCAATCCAGGGTCCTTTTTTTTCATTTTTTGGGGCGATCGTGGCTCAAGAGTTGGGAGTTCGTCTTGTAATCGGAAGGTTGCCGGTTCGAGCCCCGGCTCGGACAGTCTCGGTCGTTGTGTCCTTGGGCAAGACGCTTCACCCGTTGCCTACTGGTGGTGGTCAGAGGGCCCGGTGGCGCCAGTGTCCAGCAGCCTCGCCTCTGTCAGTGCGCCCCAGGGTGGCTGTGGCTACAATGTAGCTTCATCACCAGTGTGTGAATGTGTGTATGGATGGGTGTGTAAAGCGCTTTGGGGTCCATTTACAGGCCATTTACCATTTTTCATGAAATCAATCAAATGAAACCATCGGGCCTGAAAAGTCAAAGACTCACGCAGACCTGAAACTGTTAACATTCGTCTCAGCTCTCTGTGTATATTGTGAAAGAAAAAAACACACACAAAGTGAATCAGGCTGGATCTGCATCTCTCCGTCTCTATCAGACACTCTCTAGGTCAGCAGTGCATCTGTGAACATGTATCAGTAGCAGGGGTTTCAAACTACCCCGTCACATCTGCCATATATGATCGTTCTTACTCATTTTATTTATGAGGCCCAGTTTAACTGACCACTTATCACATAAAGTTACTGTAGGCAGTGATCCACGCATTGAGTATCGCTCCATCAGCAGAAACACAGACGAGCCCACTGCTGGTTCTGTTTTAGCCACTCAAACACATTCACATCAAACACTCAGCTGGCGGCGATCTACAGAAAAGGGGGTGACGGAGATGCACTGATTCAAAGCAACCCCCGAAATGGAAGCCTTGGGACAAACAACCAATCAGAAAAGGATTGCTGTCTAGTCCAATCAGAATGCATTCCAGTGAGAATCCACTCCAGACCTAACCAACAAACCCCGGAGGAAAGCGCAGAAACAAAAGTCACACACAATGTGACCTAGATACAGAGCACAGCATCTTAACTAAGGGCCTGACCACGTCTAGCCTCACCGATCCTGGAACTGAGGGAGTCTGTGTTCAATCTACCCTGAGTACTAACAGTACCACATATATGTGAGTTTGTGCCTGTAGGTAGAGGGGACTGTGTGTGTGTGTGTGCACACATGACTGAAATGAGGGGGTGTCCAGGCTTAGCCCCTGTTTCAGAGATGAAAGCAGTGAGGATGGTGGCGAATGGACGCATGAGTGTTCGCACTGCTGCAAGCGCTGCATGTGCACAGCAATAAGCAGAGACATCTGCATAGGTCTGGAGCAATAAGAGGACAACATGCTAAACAACAAAGCATGAAGGCATTTGAGTATGTGTGAGTCCACAGGCACACAAACCAGTGTGTGTGTGTGCATGGAGTTGTGTCTCAGCCAGAGTGTGTGCAGGATTGCATGAGAGTGTGTGGTTGTATAGATCCCTTCTTGGCAGTGGCAGTGTAAACTGAGGAGGGTCTTACACGGGCTTTAATCCTGTGCTGAATGTCATCGTACAAGTGTGGCTTTTCCACAGGGCCAGATAAGAGAGAGGGAACCAGAGGGAGAGCAAGTTCAGCTGCACATGTGTAAGTTATATGTACGTGTGCATGTGGGTGTAAGTGCGTACATGTATGGGAAAGACAGCCATGTAAAGGATCCTGACCCACTGGTTGGATGTCAAGGATAATAGCAGTGACATACAGTAAGCTGCGAGGGACACAGAGAGCATTAATCTGCTCGTCTGAGCCGATCTGGTGACAGAGAAAGCGTCCACTCTGACATCCAGCTCTAGGGTTTCACTGAAAAACATAACCTGGTTGAAAACACACTGCACAGCCCAACAAGCTGATCTGTGTTGGACTAACTCGCCTCTGAGCCAGGAGTTTATACACGTTTTTTCATTGTGGGGCTCAGATGAGAAGTTTATTCTGCAGCTCTGAGACTCTTTAAAACCGTCTGCTGCCCGTGTCACATCGGTACCTGCAGCAGGAGACCGTGAGCCATTCTGGGATTTGAAGCTCAAGATCAACAAACATCATGCAGAGTTGAAAAGGTCGCTGACATGAAGCGTCAGTGCCTCTTTTTTCATGCAAAATAATTAATTATCATTAAAAAATGCTGCAGTGTTACAAACATCAAGACAGCTGATTTATTTAATAAATGAGGACAATGCTCGGGGAATGTTTTCAGCTAGTGTGAGAAATGAAAAGCAGCCCGCTGCTATAGACGGCTAATTAGTGGTCAGCCCTAATGTTGAGTGGCAGTGCAAAGGTTGTTATTACAGTGGTTCAGCGATAGCCCAGATATGGAGCCTGACTTTCAGTGAGAGGAAACAGGTAAATTCCTGTTAGTTTTCCTCTTCAATTCTACAAGCGGTGTCTGATAGCAGCTCTGGCATGTCTATAATAGGGAAAGAAAATAGTGACATTCCTTCTTCTATTACTTATTAAAATACATTTAGTGTTTTTTCTCAGCCACAGGGTTTCCATGGGTGTCAATCTTGATCATAAATGTTTGCTTTCTATTAGGCAATTTAAACGTATCTGTTTCTGAACGCATGCGTGTGCAAGATCCTGTACTCGAGCTGAGGTATCCAACGTGCTATGTTTCAGGGTGTTACATCCTTTCGGTAAGTAGCCATATATAGTAAAGTCAGCAGGTGTGAATCCCCCCAGTTTGGGGCAACCCCCACCACACGCTGCCTCTGAATATAGCCTCTGCCTCGGAGCAGCCACATCTATGATTGGCAGCCTAGGGCTGGGTCTACATGTTAAAAACACAGTTTGGGGAACAGAGGCCTTACCCTGGACCCGAGGCTATGTGGTATTTTTGGAGCTTTCAGTGTGGCTGCATGTGTCTTTGTGTGTCTGTTAGAGACGGGGAACTCAGGGGAGCAAAGCAAGTCTGAAGAAAATAACTGTTTAAAAGGAAAAGAGTGTGATTCCCATTTTTTCTGTTTGCAAATCCCAGTGCCCCCCCTCCATCAGTGCTTCTTTGTGCACGTTCACACTTTCTCTTTGGGGTGTAATCCAGCTTGAACACAGGATCTCACCTTTGAGGTACCTGCACAGTTATTTTTCTGTGTGTCTCACACACAGGCACGCACACGCACAAACCCACGGATGCTCAAAGTGCCTCCCCAGGTGCAGGTTTCTCCTGAGGGAAAGGATTTTGTGTGCTGCCATCACAATGAGCTGAAATACCCTTTTAATCCTGCCAGGATCTCTCACTCTCTTTTCCCTCATTCTCTCGTTTACACACAAAACCTGCTGCACAGTTAAAACCTATTCAGGTAATCAATATCAGGTAATACCACTCCTGCAACACAGTATTTAAATATGTATTTCCAATATTCGAGATCTAAAGAAAATTTAAAACGTGAATGCGTCCTGAGCAAATCCATTTGAAGAAGTGACAGCGATAATAAATAATGAAACAGAGAGAAGAAAAAGGAGGAAGACAAAGGAGAAAACAGCGACAGTTGAAGGTGGACTGATTTATGACTCGTACAGAGAGCGAGGAGAAGCTTACAGACTGAATCATACCTGCATGTTCAGACAGAGGCAAAGATGAGGGAGTTCAGTATTCCAGCTTACTTTCTCACTCGGTCTGCAAACTGTAAATGTTTTGTCAGTAATATAAGAAAGTAACAATATTATTCAATACCAGTGAGACGTCCATCCGATCAGGAGAAGCCATGTCTGAATGCTACGTCTGTATTAGCTGGATAATCATTAGGACAAGGATGAAAACAGAAAACCAACAAAACGAGCTTCTTATAAAGCTGTTGAGAGCAGCACTGAAAATATTTACTTAATTGGTACGTCAACAAGACTATAAATGATAAGCATCTAATAGGTTATGACTACGGCCCCCTAGAGCCCCACATGATCCTGTGATGCAACAAGTTTCTGATTCATCCCATCATCAGTGGCCAAAAGACAAATATAATTTGGTCTGCACTGTGTGGCTTGAGTAAGAAACCCCTTTTCATACCCAAGAGGACAGTGAGGGGGGGCTTAGTGAAGGGAGGTGTGTGTCTAATACAACTAATTAGCAGACAAGTCTTCATATTTTGGCTCCTGATGTGGGCCACACGGGGCTTTGCAGATTGATTCTGACAAGCTGCTCGCACATGTACGTTTTCACTGCACGGATCAGCACTGATGAACAGGGATTTACTCGCAATTACAGAATTTAAAAAGAAAAATATTAGTTGTTCCTGCAAACGCAGGTTTGCATGAACCATTGTACACGTGGCCATGTCTCTGCCTGTGTGATGAGCGTGTCGCGGGGAAGAGGGAGCTTACTAAGACAAACCGCCTGATGATCCCACATCAGGTGTTTAATTGTCTTCTCCCACACACACACACACACACACACACACACACACACACACACACACACACACACACACACACACACACACACACACACACAAATACACGAATAAACTTGTCTGCTTCACTATTTATTCTTTCCTTCTTTTCTCTCTTCTGAGCTGCTGCAGAGGTGTCTCTGGGTTACATCTGTCTACAGCTTCACACGCTGACAGTGACGAAGCATCCCTGTCGCTGCTCTTCACCTACATTAAAGAAATTTTGTGTTTTGCATTTCAAAAGCATGTTAGATTTTTACAGCATAACTTAAGTAAAAATGTGGCCCTGAGTGGGGTTTAGCTTCCTTCTTAAGCTTTTCAAGATACGGTCTTCAGATTTGCCGCACAAATAAACTACATCTTTTTAAAAGTTGCCACAAAGACCAGCAGCAACTCGCACTGCCAAAAGACGTTTGGAACATAACCGAGTTGTTGTTGTTTTAATTGAACTACAACATGCAGCACACTCAGACGTGCTCAGGTGTTGCTGAGCTATCGACTTCCCTCCACTCCTGCTCAACCTGGTGGAACCACCTTTGACTTCACAGACTGATTATGCTGACAGCTAGCTGAAGGATGGCCTCGGTCAGACGCCTCTACTGACCCCTCAGCCGTGGTTCACTGACTACCAAAGACACATGGCGCAGCACAGCTTTGAACAAAGACGGAGCATTAACCCAAACACATGCAGATTTTGTGCACACGCTGTAGACTACAACTTTAATAACAAAAGGTAGACAAAATATTGGAATGATAGGAAACGACTTCCTGTAAGAAACACAATAAACAACATGGTACTTGAGTTCAATGACCCAGTGTAGTTTCTGTTTCTGACGAGACTCTAGTGGCACCACCCAAACTATAATTGCTTCAACAATATTTCATTTTCACACATAAATTAAGGGTGTGATTTAAAGCGCCGTCTCAAGCCGACTGTTTAGAAAATCCAGTGTATTCATTAATGAACATCTACTGACTCATGTTGATATAAAGGAGATGATATTTCTTCAGGCAGTTTGTCAGCTTGTAGTAATGAATGCGTGGGGTAATAGTTGTTTGCTAGTTCTAACCTGGCACACAGGAAATAGTGGCAGGGCTGTGCAGCTGGAAGCTACTTACATTATTCCCTTTACCAGGTACACCTTGTTGGTTTTGGGTTGGATCCCCAGCTGGTACCAGCAAGCCTTCGAAACGGCTTTAATTCTCCGTGGCGTAGATTCAACAAGGTGCTGCAAACATTGTGCAGAATCGTCAGCTGCACATCCAGGATGCAAGTTTCTCATCCCACTACATGTCAGAGGTGCCGTGTTGGACTGGCATGTGGTGACTGTAGGGGCCGTTCGAGTACAGTGAACTCATCGTCATGTTCAAGAAACCAAATTTAAACTCTCTGAGCTTTGTGGAGTAAAGCATTATCAATACCACTGATAGCAGCCATCGGTAGATGGGAAAACTTTGGTCATAAATCGATGAACATGGGCAACAATACTCATTTAAACAATGCTCAATCGGTACTGAGGTTGATACCATTGAGGCTGGCAATGGATTCTGTCGATATATTCTTTTAGTTCTGCAGCAGAAACTCATCAGACCTGGCAACAACCTTCTGTCGTCCAGTTTCGATGAGCCTTTGTGAACTGTAGCCTTAGTTTCCTGCTCTTAGCTTGCAAGAGTGCATCTGGTGTAGCTGCTGTAGCTGCTTCAAGATTCTTTGTGCTGTGTGTTCAGAGATGCTCTTCTGCATACCTTGGTTCTAATGAGTGCTTATTTAAGTTACTGTTGCCTTCCTAACAGCTCCAAGCAGTCTGGCTATCAGTCTGACCTCTGGCACCAACGAGGCATTTTTGCCCTGAACTGCTGCTAACTGGATATTTTCTCGTTTGCAAACTCTCCTTTGTAAACCCAACAGAAAATGTGGGGAAATCCCAGCAGAATAGTTTCTGATCTGCTGGGATTTCTGAAACTCTCAGGCCAGTCTGTCTGGCACCAACAATCGTGCCACATTCAGAGTCACGAAAATCACCTTTCTCCCCCAGTTTGAACTTCAGCCAGTCGTCTTGACCATGTTTACATGTGTTTCTGCGATGGGCCATGTGACTGATCAGAAACCTGCGTTTCTGAGCAGCTGAAAAGAGGAGCCTGTTGAATTGGCTGGGGAGTTTAAACGATGTAGTGATGAGCTAGTTAAGGTATTTTGTTTACAGTTAGAAATCTATAAACCACGTGAGACTGAAATCATCACATTATATTTTTATATGATGTTAGTTTCTACTTAGGAACTTTTGGTCTCAGGTTTGTTATGCAGATAAAGAAAACTGTGATTATGGGCTGTAAAACTGCATTTACAGAAGCCATCTTTATGGTGCACAGCACTTATGGTCTGTAAAAGCTCAATTTCATGGATATGCACATACAACTTTAGATTTATTTTATACCTGGAGCTCATTTATAATCAGTAGGCTGTTGCAAGAAAAGAAGAAAAAAAACAGAATAATGATGTCTACAAGAAAACCTACAGGGCAACTTTGTTTGATGGCCATAAACAGGATAAAAGAGATTTTATCTCGTAAAAGTATGCAATGGGCTGAGATATCTGGTGTTTATGTTTAACAGAACAGATCCCAGTTAAAATCTATGTATGTTTAAAGAGATCAACACCTTCAAGGGGAGTAATCTCTAGAAAGCATCACTCCCAGTCTTCTGGTTATGACTCAAAACTGCAGACAGAAAGCTGTGGCCGGCTCTGCCACTCTGAGTGAGTGTACATACCAGGAGTTCATATATTACTACATACTGTATTCTGCTGACATTTTAAATGTGAATTCCTCCTTTTGGGGACATAAAAGGCCCCCTATCCACTTTCACTATATAAAAAGCTAAAAACCTCAAACAAACTTTGTTCAAGGTTACAGTAGGTTAAGATTAGGATTCAGCTTTGTGTTTATTTCTTAACGAAACTGGACGCTAACATATCAGCTATGTTTTGTCCAGGCAAACTGAGAGACCCTCAGTAGAAGAAGTGGTTTGATCCACAGCTTCTCCAGTGTGTCTGTCAAAGTGTCCTCAGGCAAGATACTGAAGCCCAAGATACTCCCGATGCAACCATCGGAGTGTGAGTGTGACACAGAAAGTCTAAAGGGATACGACTGTGTGGATGGGGAATGTGGCTTGCACACGGAGTCCTCGGTTAGAGTAGAGCTATACGATTATCAGTCCTTTTATGCTGGACTGAGATATAGTAAGCTCTGCAGTGCACAGGAGGAAGATGAGGAGATGAACATTTTACCTGCTCACATGGCCCCCAAAGCTGCAGTGCTTTAATCTGGCTTGGATTTCAGCTCCACTCTGCCCTTTAATTATTTCCATGTCCACTCCATTTGTTAAGTAAAATCCATTCAATAGGCTGACAGAGGATTAAGAGGACTGTGATGTTTCTGACAATGTCGTTTATGTTGTGCATTCTTCTAAACTTCATCTCGACTTGCTAGCTAACCACGACCATGTGTCATTTCCTAATGATCCCAGATTGGCTGGATCCAAAAAACAAACAAACCAACAAAGAGAAAAATACTTCCAGGTTTAAACAGTTTGGATTTTGGGCTTTTTTTCTTTGTTCTCCCTCTGCTCTGAGATGTACTTTTAATTTGCCAATGATCAACAGGTTAGCAATCCTGCTGCACATACACTCTTGGGATGCTTGCAAACATACAAACACAGTATCCTCTGCGAACACAGAGTGGGCAAATGAAAGCCATCTTCTTGACTTGTTTTAACCTGAACAAAGTGCGTGCACACACATGCATGTGAGCAAACACAAATACATACATGTACACAACACATTTCTGTCCTCGCTTGGAAAGCCTCTGAGCTTCTTTTTGCTTCATTCAGTACAAATAGCTTCATGGTGGGATAAAAGCATAATGTTTCCAGAAACCCCCCACACTGTGCTTTTGGCCTCATGTTCTCCCTCACTTTTTCCTCTGACCCCCTTCTCGTCTGCTCTCACTCCAAAAGGACATTCTTATTTCATTAGAGGTGGGGTCTCGGAGGCCAGCGGGTAAACAAAACCCCTGTAATCAACAGCAGGACATACACAACCTCAACGAGCCAATCAGAGTCTGTAAGACAGAACCATGGCTAACCAATACAAATCCACACCTGGATGTTTAGACCTCAAAGTTGCCAACTCAAACTCAGCACTTAGGTTCTTGTGGCATGCAGCCGAGCACCGGGACTCAAGGTTATCCATAAGAAACACCAATCAAATCTAGCATACACACAAGCGCCCAGACGCACAGATCCCTGGCTATTTGTCTATCGCTGCTGTCATCTCTGTTTGCTCATATTAGGGAGGGCTCACTCAGGGACAGGATATGGGGATTAGGTCTGGCCTTATTGCGCTGTAGCTACATACCACTGAATAGCTCCCATCTGTTCTCCCATAGAGGATGGCTAATACACGTTAGCTGCGCTCGTGCTTTGCACTGCCAGAATAACAGCAGCGGATAGATGAGCAGCACTGATATCGCTAGCCACAACACCACTCTGCACCAAAGGCTAATGTGCCCGGCTTATTCTATTAGATTAGGATAAGAAGAACTAATACACAAGTATACGCAGAAGATCATGATATCTGATTGGAGATACGAAACCAGTAGGCTAATCACGGGTCCAATTCCAGATTTACCTTAAGGAAAATGTGTTAGAGCAGGGCAAAGTTAAACCCTGAGAAAGGTGGAGAGATGGAAAAAAGATGGAGAGATGGAAAGAGAGGGAGAAAGGGGGCAGTGTGGTCTGTTTCATTACGGTGAATCCTGACACTGCTGCATTCTCAGCACACATGGACTGGATTATAGGCTATGTGGGCTGCTCCGCCACTGTATAGCTCACCAACACTCACTTCAACACACACACATGCATACACACGAGCACTTGCGAACGCGCACACAAACAACGTGGCTGAACACACAAACGCTTTGCACTGCAGAAAGGCAAACCATTTGCTCACGCTATAGGACTCTTAATCCCAAAAGCAGCGCTGGGGCAAAGTGCACAACTTCTAAGTTGTTGAGGTTAGAGGCAGAGTCTGCTTGTGATGGTCCACCTGTGGATTACTGGGGGAAAGGAATGAGATGCACTGGAAACTATGAGTATACTGTGCAGCCTGCTTTTCGCTCCCATTGCCACATAAATACATAAGGGCCCTTTTGCTTTTTTCCCCACCTTTGTTGTCCCTCATATGTACATTTATATGTCTCTTTTAAACCACACACACACGTATTAGCTCGAAGCAAACCATTACCTCCCTGCACAGACCTCTTTCTGCACGTCTGTGTTCAAAGGGACCCTAAGCCCATGGGGGGGGGGCTTCGATATAAAACTCCCCAAACAGGAATTATGCTTTATGACTTGACATTCTTCATTTTATGCTTTTTTAGCTTTCAGCCTTGAAAAAACCCTTTCATGACTGCTCTGTGTTGTATTATAATTAGCTACCCCACACACTGGCACACAATAGGGTGGGGTAGTGCGGTAAAACTTTACTATGACTGAAAAAGCGGGGTGTGCAGAGACAGACTCATCCATCTCTGGTTTTTCTCACTGTGTCGTTTTTATCACCTATGGGCCCTGGTATGTTCGCTTTAGGCTGCTGGGTGTATATAGGTCCAATAACACAGTTTCCTATAGAGCCCAGAGTGCATGCGCCACACGCACAATCAGCAACACTTCTCTGAAGAGCAGCCTAAAAACTCTAAACATAAAGCTGAATGAAACAACGCTCTTTAGTCAAGTGAAATCCCCGAGCAGTGGAAAAGCCGGGCTCTGTTACACGCTCCTCGGTCAGAGTTGGGTAATGCTGTGGTTATTGTGGTGTCATCAGTGTTCCTGTCTAATGGTTACTCAAGCCTACTGAAGAAGCGCATTGTGTATACGATCATTAAAGTGGAACACATGTACAGTACGACACTCTGGCTAATGTTAGCTTTAAAACTAGCCTACGGTGTAACAACAGCTGTGTGGAAACTCACTGTGAGAAACGGGTGTGGGTGGTCATGTTGGTGGTCATCATGCCCATATTCCCTCTTCATCATCCTGTGAGTAAACATTAAAAACATGCATCATCATCTCATCATTTCATTGCACAAATTCTGGTTTATTGAGTCTCATTAACTAACTTCCCTGTCCAGCCTTAAACCCCTTTGACTTAAAATCCAAACGATCCTGCTCATGCTCTCGTTCAGAAAAGCTGTGCATGACATCACCATTCATCAGTGTGATTGTTAGAAACCAATGACTAAACACATAAGGTGTTTCCTTTAGACTGAAGCTGTGCAGACAAGAGCCCTGCTAACCAGAAGGCTAATTCACTTAGACACTTACAGCATGATAGTTAGCATGACCTGGCAGCTCACTATAGCCAAACCCTTGCCTGCACAATGCTAAAATAGGCTTCAGTAAAGCAGAGTCTATGCTAACGTGACACTCCAGCAAAAAAAGAAATCTTGGCTGCACTCTACGGTGGCTTTGGTTGAACTGAGTAGTTGTGACAAGCTCGGTAAACTCAGTAGGCTACATCTCAGCAGCTAAGCTATAGATATAATGGCCTTTCAATGGAACATGCTACGTGCTAAAAGCTAACGTGCAGTGAATGGCTGTGACAGGCCCCGTAAACAGAGCCAGACCTATAACCACTCATTCTGCCAGGTTAAACACGCACACACAGACACACAAACAGGCCAAATACCATGTGCTACTTCTCATAAAGTTGAAGCAGCCAGCATGTTAGGACTTAGAATAAAGAACAACAATCGAAAAGAAAAGGTTGTATAATTCTGTCTCTGATAAACACTTTATGGCTGCTTTCAATTTCCTTCCGAGGCTATTGCCAAGCATCTGGCAGCGGTGCTGGCATGCCTAAATGAGAGCAACAGGAACGCAACATGCCCGTCAAACTGCACAGACTCCCTGCTGAGACACAAACCCAGGGTGCTAAATCCACATCCTGTGCATGTCACCTCAGAGTATTTTTCACTTGTCCTCTCACTAACTCCGTTACTAATTAAGCAGGCCTGGGCGTACAGTTAGAGGAGGTTTGAACTTGATAACTGTGGCAATGAGATTTGAATGAGATGTGGTTTTGGCTCCTTGGAAAACTTGAAAGTGTATTCTCGTGTTTGTGTATCCAACATGCCGGCGCATGGATGTGTGCTCACGCGTCTTAAATTTGCAGCGCGCCTGTGTGTGTGTGTGAGCACGTGCAAACGCAAACGCAAAAAAAAAGTGCATGTGTGGTCACTGGGATGTTATTCATGGCACTAGCTGTATCTTGGAAAGGCATTGTGGTCTCTAGGGTGAGCACGGAGAGCCTCTTCATCATCATTATCATTATCATCATCAATCATCCTTCAAGTGGTGTTCCTGGACCCGGCAACGGCCTGAACCACTGACCTAGCCACACTTGTTTATTATAACTGAAACGGGAATGACGGAGGAGAAGAAGGGACAGTAAATGAAGGAAATGGAGAAAGAGAGATGTCACTAGATGTTACAGAAGGAAAGACAGAAATTGGTGGAGTGGATAAATCATGAGCAGAGGCAGAACAATATCAACTAGAGGTGAGACAGAGAGAGGCAGAACAAAATGTTTTTGGGGGAAAAAAGTGTAACTAAACATGTCAGTTAAACTGCAAGGAGGCAAAAGACACGTGAGGACCAGTGTTTGGAGATAAACACCATGACCTCAGGGAAGTAAATTGCTGAAGTTTCCCATAAGGTCAAAGTTCAGAAATGAGGAAAAAACAATGAGGTGGCATATCTGACCTCTGTCAGCAGGGTCTGCTGGTCATTTTAAACTGTGTGTTTGACTCAAGGGTACAAAACAATCCTAAATGCAGAGCAGGAAGGTGAAGACGTAGTGTTGACTGACACGTTCATGTTTCTCTTTAGTGGCAACCAGAGCAAAAAACGAGCATTAAACAGAATGATCTTTTTTTTAGTTATAAAAAAGAAAAGGAAAGCAACCCTAACAAGCTATTATCCTTCATCCTTTTTCAAACATGGTAAAGAGAAAACACTTGGAGCAGATGTGCAACAATAACAAATAGCATATAAACAGGGAAATAAACTCTGTAAAACATCTGCAGCTGGACGGTCTGCACACTGGCTAAATCGTCATCAGCATCTAAGTAAAATCAGCATCTAAGTAACGTCAGCGTTTCAAAACTGGAAATATCTTTCAAATATAAAACGCGCCCCGTGATTTCCTTCTGCCGGTGCTCTGACCTGTCCCGACACTGAAACCCGAGGGCGTCTGTTATTTTCCTTGAGTCATGACCGAGGCGTTAGCATCTGCGTTTCAGAGACATTTCTCCCATCCCACTGCGTCCTTTCGTCTCGTGGGCTGCGACTGGCCCGACATGCTGCCACTTTTAGTTTAAAGTGAGTTTTTACAAAGTTTACACAACGCGGTGATCTGTTTGACGTCAGACTCTGCAAAACCATTCAAATGTGTTTGAATAGCAAAGCTCGCAAGAACAGACATTTCCAAGGAAACGGCAACGACTAGTTTCCAAACTTCAGAGAATGATTTTTCATCGTTACCGCAGAGGAAACTGCTATCACACATTTCTTTTCTCTAATCTAAGGTCTAATCTGTTCTCTGAACATTTTCCTTTTTTTATTCTTGCACGTTGCGTTTTAATCTTCGGCTTTCGTTTTCCCCCAAACGCCGCACAGAAAGGATGAGCCATCGCAGCTCTCTTGTATAGACATAAAAATTCACCCTTAACAGTGAGCATAATCCAGCCAATCGCCACAGATTTATGACTTATTTTGTTATTCTGTACATTCTTAACAAGATTTCCCAGAAACCCTAATAATACTTTTTTCTCAAGCTGTTTTCAGTCCAACTTGCAAAAGTTGAAGTATCACTTGCAGAGAGGTACTGTTTCATATGTCAAACACTATAAACACTGTTGCAGTAAAACTGCGCCGGGTAGTCATACTGAGGCAACGATATTTATAAGTACAAAGTGACGTGGAGTAATGTGTGACAGTAAAAACGAAACCCCTGCTGTTCACAGCTCAGGAGAAAGTCTACTGTGGCTGCAAGTGATACAGAGAAACAATGTGGTGTAATAGTGGGATAATATTTTACCAAGGCAAATTTAAAATATAACATAACAGAGAACACAAGCAAGGTGTTAAAGTCGTGCTTGTTCAGTGGAGCATAGTCTGCATTCCTATAGACTTCAAATATAGATTCAGACTGAACACTGCTTGCATGTCCGATTGTGTATATAATATATAACTGTGATGTATTTTAGATTCATAGGAGCTAACAGCAAAAATGTATTGAAATCCTTAAATACTGCTCAGGTATGTGTGGGGTAACGCATGGACACAGCTGTGTGCTTTGAAGCATGTGCGTGTGTTTAGTTGTGCAGGGGATGCCCGCTGCATGCTTGATCCCATTTTAGAAAGAGGTTTGAGAAATATGTATATAAAGATGCAATAATGCATATCGAATAGAACAAACAAAATTCGACTCAGTGGAAATCCCCAGTATTCGTCTTAACCCTCCCACAATCTACCAGCGAGTGTGGAATCCCCCCAATCAGTGGCTGAAAAGAGCTGTGATGAGTTTAAATTACATGCAGAATACAAGTTTTTATCAGTCGGTGCTGTGGCATCATCTCTTTCTTTGAAGATTCCTCCTGTTAGTGGTTTCGTGTGCTTACATGACATCAACAGGCTCAGGTGTGCACCTCTGCATGCGAATGCATACCTACAGGCAAGCACACGCTAATTTACACTGTTTTCAGGGAAATACACATAAACTTTGGGCTACTAACAGAATCAGTTTGTTATCCGTTAACGGTGTTCAATCAACCAAATTAAGTCCTGAGGCAAGGCTGGATGTGAGCGTGATTGAGAGATGAATGATACATAAACTGATCTCACATAGAAATATCAAAAGCACTCGTGTGTCCCCTTCAGGCCTGTTTTTCTAAATGATATAAATGATTTTGGCAAGAACAAATGGACTTGAGAGAGAAAAGACCGAGGCAAATAGAAAAGGGAAATTTCATGCTGTCAGTTCTAACCACAACTGACTCGTGGTGAAATGACAAATATGAAATTTAAATTGCTTTTAAAATGATGAAGGCGAGAGCCTGCGTCAGCCTGTGTAAACAGCTCTGAGCTGCGTGCGTGTTCGTGCCGACCTGCTCCACAGGGGGTCGGTGGTTGGCGTGGAGAGGCGCTCGTGGCAAGCTCCGGTGATGGACGTTTGCTGGGTGCATGTGGTGCGAATGATGAGGGTGATGCTGGGGATGGATGTAATCTTCCTCGTAGTTATCAGCAATCATCTTCATTCTGCTTTGAGTCTGCGAACAAAAAAACGAAACACAGAGATAAACAACAACGAAAACACGTATAATTAGAACAACCACGGGCGATTTTCCTGCAGCAGCGCTCGTTTGTTTTTTGAAAATATTCTCTGGGTCATAAACTGATTAGGTCGAGGATGTTTCTGGGTGGAGGTGGGGGTGTTGAAAGCCGTCGAAGATGTTACAAACGTTGCCGCTAACGACATTTGACAGGTCGTAAATTGAGTGAGTCGGCGTGCCTGATGAAAAAGTCATAAGTCTGTCAAACGTCATCCCTGATGTAGATTATCATTTAATTGGATTACACAGATCCTAGTAAGAACAGTTAGTTAGTGTTTTGTGTTTTGCCCCAGGCCACAGCCGTCACGAAGCAACCTCATGCTACATGTCACTGATTAAAATTACACTCAAATATGCATCTCTGCATGTCTGTAAACGGGTATGACTGAGTGCCCTTTGTTTGAGTTTATGTGCATCTGTGTGTGTTTGTGTGGATGTGGAAGAGGCTGTCATGCTGCCAGCGTCACTGCTTTGGACACAGATAACAGCCCAGCCTGACTAACATTAACAATCTGCAGTGAGGCCGGCTGATAGACACAGATACACTGACAGGCTCAGCTTTATTCCCTTAACTGCACATATTTCCTCTGAGGGCAGACGTGACTGCAGAGGTGGGATGAAGTTTCCCGTCCAAGATGTTACAGGCCCCTTTGTTTAAATGAGAGACCGTCATGGCAGGCAGAGGCAAAAAAAGCTCGAGTCAGCTGTGCCGATAGGAGGGAGATGGTGCAGTAGTTAGAGGCCTGGGGACATTGCTGCTGAGATAAGAAGCTGAGGCCTAATGACTGAGGAAACGAGCCAGTCAGGATCACAGGAGCGGATGTGGCTGGCATTAAAGAGGTTAGCAATTACTTTAAATCGCAGAAGAGCCGCTCAGATAAGGCGAGAACCTCTGACACTGTGGTGAGAGAGGCAACAAGGGTACAGATGAAAAGTTAGGGGGGGGAGGGCTCAAATAGACACCAGACCAGTGGTTAGAGGTGTTAAAGGCAAGATTGAGGTGCACAGCCCTCCATGACCTCAGGTGTTGACATTAGCAGGTGTGACTGGGCAGGACGGGTCTCAGTTCAACAGAGCTGACAGCTGTCATTGAGGCTAGGACAATGATCATATACGCCGCAGCTGCGGCACTGATACGGCCGCCGCAATACTTAATAACACGGTTTAAAATCTGTGTGGCTTATTCTAAAGATTGATATGCAGCGAAAGGTCACGTAGAAATGTCACTGCTGCTAATTTAATGGGAACCATGTTCCTCTTCATCTAATAACAACCATATTTGGTAGAAGCTAGAAGTCTGTGTGTGTGTGTGTGTGTGTGTGTGTGTGTGTGTGTGTGTGTGTGTGTGTGTGTGTGTGTGTGAGTGTGTGTGTGTGTGTGTGTGTGTGTGTGTGTGTGAGAGAGAGAGCACATATTTAATATTTAATGACCTGAGACACAAACACCAACGGATGACGTGATGAATGGCTTTTGGAAGAATCTGGTTGTGTGGTCAGGACAGCCCACATGTGGCCATAGAAGTCTATCCAACAGACACACACACACACACACACACACTCATCTGCTCTCTTCGTACTGAAGCATTCCTGCATGCAAGTGCAAAGAAGGTGTTCACACATAAAATGCCTGAGAGGTTGACTGTGTGTTTTAATTAGTGTTAATTAGTAGCTGTGGCAGGTAAACAGCACAGTAATGGCCTCCAGGTTTGCTCGCAGATCAGTCTCGACCAGGCGCAGGTGGCACTACTGGGGGATAGAGTTAGACACCTCTAACCAAAACAGACGTGGGCTGTACCTGTGCAGTGTGTGTGTTTGTGTTAACGTGCAGCTGCCGGGCCGAGCGCTGCAGTGACGGCTGCTGTGCTCGCAGCTGCACCCAAACCTCAATCCAAGCCCTCCGTAAATCACAGCCCTGCCCTGATTAGAGAAAGGCTGTGTTAACACATATGGACACAAGAGGCTGACAAGAAAGGACTTAAATAAACAGGCAGCTGGCGAAAGGCTGCACCATTTTCACAACATTTACACACGCTGCTTTTTATCTGCATCTGGGTGTATTTGCATATGTGTAAAAACAGAGCAGGGAGCCAGCTCCAGGCAGCCACATAGTCTTACACAAGTCTTAATGAGAGGATGGATGCTCAAGTGCAAAGAGAAAAGGAGAGGTTGTCAGCTTCACAGCACCGCTGATGTGTGGCCATTCATCACCTGGCTGCAGAGTATTCCCACATGGGGACACATTTGTCCAGACTCTCCTCACAAATCTAAGCGCTACACTCTTCGTGTGTGTCTCTGTGTTTGCAAATGTGCTGAAGAAGGTCTTTGCCTCAAAGGGATGCAAGTCCAATGAAAGAAAAGTTTGTCTTCGAGCACGTGCCTCACACACACACACACACATATGTACTCGATCTTGAACAAGAGGGATATGGGGAGGTCAGACGGGGCAAAGCTATCTGTAAATCTATCTGCTGTGTCAAGATCAATTTTCTCCTAAGAGACTTCGAGTCCCATAATTCTTTGGCATTTCCTGCTCAGTTTCCTTCCGACACTTGCAGTTAAGGACCTGGGGACAGCACCCTATCCTGATGTGTGTCAACGGGTCAGTGGACAGACAGCTTGTGTGTGATGTTAAAGAATTTTGCAAAATGGAACGAAGCACAGTGATGCAGGAACTACTTACCTCACGACCTCCCTAGCATAATAAATTGATTGATTGATTGATTGATTGAATCTTTATTTTGAACATGTTAAAAAAGTACAACAACATAGAATTAAAAGAGACAAACAAACAAAGCAAAACAAAAAGAAAACGAGCAACCACAACTACAAATAACTTTCATGTTCAAAAAGGAGCAGGAAGAAGCATGAGCTTATTTAATCCCACCCCTTTTCCACTGTCAAGAAATCTATAGACTACAGAAATACCTCCTTGCAATTACATTATATGTCATGTGTATTTATTTATTTATTTTTTAATTATTATTATTATTATTTTTTTTTTTTATATATATATATATATACATATATGTTTCTATCTATCCATACATACGTATATACACATACGCACATATACACATTTTCAATAACCCCATTAACACCTGAAAGGATACACAACCTACAAATATATATATACCCACACCAACACACCCGTGCACCCGCACACACATGAAAATATTAGACAAGAACACCTGATCAAATCTCTACCTCTTCCCTGTAAAAACCATCTCCTTAAACCGCTTTTTAAACTGTGCCATGACAAGGTGTTGCATTTTCAGAGCTGTGGCACTGTGTCTATAGCGCTGCAGCTCCAATATTTACAATTTACATGCACATGCATTTTTAAAGACTTTGAGTAAAGACTAGTTGCATGCATGAAAAAGAAGAAAGCATGCTCGTCATCAGCTTTCCCTCACTCTTCTTCTTCACTTGCACCCTTTGTTCCTGCCCTGGGCCTACAGACCACACCGTTGCAATTAGAGCTCATCGCATCATCAGGTGTACTGTAACTGCTAGTTACCCAACGGGAAAACATGACGAATCCAATGGCGATTAACAGATAATAGGCTTTCCTTGAAATTCCTCAAATGGAATTGCCCCCCCCGAACCTCTTTCCCGTTTACGAGGCACAAACATAGATTTGCACTTAAATGCACAAGCAGCCACTGCATCTGTTGACTTTTAAATGCACCATCTTTCCCAGAAGCCCCTGTGACTCAGGAGATCGTATATATGGACGCCCTGCTGTTAGCTCATTACTATTAACATTCATGTTGGATCAGTCACTGATGTGGTCTGACTAGACCTTAATGATCCACATGCTTCTCTCAGGCCGTGTCACACTGCGAGCTAGGATGGGAAATAGGTGAGTAGGTACACGCGTGTTCTGGGATTTATCTGTGTTTCACCGCAAGATGTCAGACAGAAAAGTCTGCTGCTGATTCACCGGTGATACAAACATACGTGTGCGACTGCAACACGACTGTTGAGGGAACAGCTCTGCGTATGTGGATCTGGACTCACAGCTTCTGCTTGAGTAACTTTTTGATGACTAAATGCAATAAGTGTGGTTAGAGGCGTGGAGCTTTCCGTTAACTACCAGCAATTATTCACATCTATCTGTTCCTATTTTAAAACTCTTCCCATGAGGTATCTTTAATGTAAACGATCAAGATCTGCAGCAGGTTTTCATTTGCAGCCCTGCTTTGAGTAGCAACGCCAGAATCTGTTATGTGACCAAAAGGCAAAACAAACAGCTTTGTAGATAAATATGGTGGATTTACCTGCTGCTTGAGCTGGTGCATGAGCCTGTCCTTCTCCCTCTTCAGAGCCATCACTTCCTCCTGGGCTTTCTTGCGTTTGGAGGAGGATAATTCTAGCAGGGCGATGTTGGCATCCTTTTCACTGATGGCTGCAAGCAAAGCCTGCTGCCTGACAGGGTGAGAAAAAGAAAAGGACCGTACTGACTGATGGGTAAAGTGTTAACAGCAAGTCACGTCACGCTTTTAATATTTAGGAAACAGACAGGTGTCGACTGCAGACAGCCCTCACAGGAAGCTCACTAATGCTCCCTGAACTCAGACAGCGACTCCACAGAGAAGAAGCAGACATCTTTGAAGTGGTCGGCTAAGTGTAGTATTTGTGGTACCTTACTATGACTCACGAGCATGCAATAGTGTAATAGGACCTAATGGAGCAGGCTGAGCAGGATATGACATCTTTCTTATGTCACCCCTGTTCCCACAGTGTCTGTGTGTGTTTGCATGTTTGTGACTGTGCACAGAGGGGGTGGCTTCAAATGACTGTGCACAGGTGCAGGGGGGCGAGGAGGACATACCACCGAACTTCATCATGCACACAACCAGATGTACTAATTTAATCCCACAGAACTTGATGTTGCGTAAAGTCTGTGTGTTTGGGGAAGATCAGTGATGACTCTTCATCACAGTCATCAGCAGGATGTGTTTGCTCGAAATTTGTGACTAACAGATTCTGTTTTCAGACTTTGGTAAGCATATACATTACACAGTTAGCCGGGCATGGACAAACCTCTGCTTTGGCTCTTTATGTTGTTTTCTTTGACGAAAATAAAGAATCTCTAAACACACTTTCCTACAAAATACACGTCAGCTCATTTTATGATTGTTTTTGTCTTCATCTTCTGAGAAGTTTGTCTGAATGATCATCACACCAAACTAGCTCACCGGTTCATACCTACAGTGTAGACACTTCAGTTATTTTAAGCTGAATACTCCAGACTGTTAAATCTGAAATGAAGAGGGTATTAAAGCAGCATGTCGAGGTCATCTGTGGGTTTGTGTGAGGAGAGGAAGAGGAAGGAGGGTGCGTTAAAAATACACTTCGCTCTTTATTAAAAATTGACCTGCATTACGGTGTTTTTATTCCATGATTTAAGTCCCTGCAGAAATAACTAAATTACGAAAAATAAACACGCTGAACTCAGAATAAAGTCCCGCTGGCCTGGGACTCCACATTTGATGTTTTTAGTACAATTATCTGCAGGCCGCATCTGGATTCTCCCATTCAGGGCCATTAATAGCTCTTTGTGTACTGGTGTGTACTTGTGTCGTGTGCATGTGTTTGCGTGTGCATGCATGTGGGTTCTGACATGGACTGGAGCAGCTAATCACACCATTAATCACAGCGCAGGACCAAAGTGACACTTTTCGTCTCCCCACACCTCCAGTGTTTTTCCTTTTAATGCTCACTGTAATGGGAACACACACACACACACACACACACACACACACACACACACACACACACACACACACACACACACACACACAGACTGCAGGCTTATTTTTCTTGAGCTGCCGTTCTTAGTCTAAATCAGCTAAAGAATTAAATAAATAAATAAATACAGAGTCCATATAAAATACTCTGTCTATAAATCCGTCCTGATACTGTTCACCATCACAAAGCTGAACAAACGTGATGAATTCTGGATTTTAAAGATTGGCACAACAGCAGTGCCCATAGAGAGGAGGTGATGAACAGAGTCATATATGGGCAAGGAATGCAGCACAACATGTCACTGATCATAAACACTGTGTCAGATTAACGGCCGAAGCCTACACGCAGGATGGCCATCTTTACACCACATTGCCAGACATGGAAGCACAAAAATATTGAACCGCATCCAAGCAGCCTCACAGCGAACGCTCGGATCTCTTTTAAGATAAAGTTCACACAAACGGAGCTGCAGAATTTTATCTTTACGGGTCAACATGCTGCAGTAAATACAGCATGAATGCTTGAATGCAATAGTATTTCTTTACTGCACAGCATTAAGAACGGGACTTTCTACAGTTTAAACAGCTGAAACAGCGGGCAAAGCCAGGACGGCACAAGAGGAGAGTGCTTTTCAACGTTCAGGGAATCAACCCCACTTTGAATGTATCAGGAGATGCAGAGACACTTTCTGAGCCCTTCGTGAAGGACATTTACACCGTCTCTGTTGAATAAACTTGTGTTTTCTAATAATAAAAAAGGATGAATTTTCCTCCATCTAAAGAAATGTCCTGTAATTCTCTTCAGTCCTATTTAAATTCATCATTCATTATGTCAATGCAGCAATGAAACTCAAATATAATTACAGCGTGAGTCACATTACAGCTGAAGCGTGGCATATGCTGCTGTCACCTTCATTACACCTGCGTTCGCCTACGTCAGTCCCAAGAGAAGCTGATCGAACCCGAGACGCTCTGAGCCCAACAAAACTCTGAGCCAGAGTGGTGCCATGGTTCAATGCAAGCTAAATCGCTTCCAGTCTCTAAATGAACAAAGCGCGTTACAGTGAAGTCTCCTTGTGGCTGCTCGCTAAGTGGTGCTGCGGGATCTGCTGAGCGATGTCTTCCTAAAACAATAAAAAAGAGGCATTATTGTGATTAGTCTGCCTGTAAACCTCGTCTCCTACATCCTCAGCCGGTGATTGTGTGTGTCTGTGTGTGTGTGCTGATTAGTATTACTAACAGTCTTTGAACCTGAATCACACTGGAGTATTTAATCACATCTAATTTAAGTGGCCGTTTGGCCTCCGTTGTTGAACAGTTGCATTAATCTAGAAGACAGGATTCATCTGTCAGGCACCCCCCCCCACAGACAGATGCTCTATCTGCTGATCGTGAGTGGGTGAACCCTCTTTCTTTCCTCCTCTCTGGTTTTACTCCCTGCTTAACTCTGACTTGGCCTGTCCCAGACAAACAAAGGATTATCTTCATCCCCCCCCCCCAATTGAAAGGGTGACAATGAAATGGTTTTTCATGACAAACTTGTGATTAGTCTTCATAAAAGTCAAACCCGAGCACTGGAAGGTCATGAGGTATGCTAATAAAAGGACGTATAAATCCGACTGCTGGAGCCCTGGTGTCAAAAAGCTGCTCTGCGAGGTAACTGCAGCTTAGCTGACGTGATAAACACGACGCTCAGACAAACAACTGCGCAGCCTTAAAGAGAGATAAAGATAGCTCAACTATAGTTTTGTGAGGAAAACGCGCGGTTCTGCAGAACAGCTGAACTGACATTTTATTTATAAGGGGTGAAATTCTCAGCTCGGCTACAACATGTGATTCCAATTGAAGCTTCATGGTCCCTGGGACATATTGAGACATTTGAATCTACAGACGTGGGAGATGGATGGCTAAAGTACATGACTGTGTGATGTGAAGTGTGTGTGTGTTGGGGCGAGACAATATGGAAAGAAAGAAGTTGAGATGTGAGGCACGAGGAGACAGAAGAGGTGATGAAGATATCTTCGAGGTGGAGCTGCTGCTCAGAGCGCTTTACAAAGGCACGCGGTGCACCGTCAGGTCAGGCAGATTTCTGCGAGACAAAAGGGGTTAAGATGGGTTAACTGGGTACGTTCGCACATCAAAGAGTGAGGTTTAGATGTGAAGAGATACCGTGGAGTTGGAG
Organism: Neolamprologus brichardi; assembly: GCF_056152115.1. Taxonomy (NCBI): domain Eukaryota; kingdom Metazoa; phylum Chordata; class Actinopteri; order Cichliformes; family Cichlidae; genus Neolamprologus; species Neolamprologus brichardi. The sequence goes on along the minus strand of NC_142123.1, from coordinate 545,263 downwards.
AGAAGGGATGTGTCAATGTGGAGAAAAACAAACAATAAAAAAGATGGCAAGAGATGAAGGTAGCAGGAGAAAGGGAGTGTTTGACAAGACTGAGTGCCACCTGTGTTGCATGAGCGAGAGGAAAGAGGGAAGAAAAGAAGGGGAGAGGAGAGGAGGAAGGGAAGAAAGGAGCAAAGGTAAAGATTTAGGAGTCCCAGCATACCCTAAATCAGCTCAGCGCACTGCATGTTGTTATTCCTAGGTGTCACGGTTGAGGGATATGTGTTTATAATTTGTGTTATGACTTACTTGAAATTATGAGCGTGGAGAGTCAGCCGGACAGAAACAGATGCGTCTGCGCGATGCCCGAGGGAACCATCAATACTGTCCACCCCTCAGCGCAGTGTGTGCATGTGCTGCATATTCATGTGTGCATGCATTCGCCTGTCCATAAATGTGCTTTCATCTCCATGTGTGCATGTATGATGTGTTTTGTTTGCAAGAACACGGGGAGTCCTCTAATATCTGCTCCCAAACCATCTATTATGACGTCTTCCCGTTTGTGATCCTGCCTTTCCACCACTTAACTGTCCGGCTCTGCAGAAACATTCCTAGGGCACTTTATGGTGGTTTCTTGATTGTGGGTGTGTAAAGGTGCAGTCTGGGGGCCCCTGTCTAGGCAGTTCTAGAAGCCTGTGGTGAGAGCAAGCAGAGGACATGAGAATGGGGCATGGTTGAGTGACACTATTATTTATGGTCTTGGAGTCATGTGTTATTTACAGCTAAGGTAGGAAAAATGTCCAACATAAAGCACACGCTCAACCTACATTTGGTGAGCTTTCTGCAAAGCCAGTAGAGAGGATAAAGCCGTGTCTTAACTTTAAATGTGGGTAAAATTTATTTTTATGAGGTCCTAGTTTTGGCTGCCTTGGTTTGGATTAGCTCCATGCTAACCTGTAGCAGCTAACCTGCAGCCACATGCAAGATCCACATATTATCCGCTTCCTTTTGTATGCTTTAAGCCTTTATTTATCTTAATCTACAGGGAGGATTTATCCAAACCCACCACAAATAAAACTTGCATGACTGCCTTGTTTGTTCCTTTGGAGCGGTTGCTGTATGTATGTAGGTCATTACATGTAAATTGTGAGCTTCAAATTTCACATGCTAACTTTGAGCGGCGCTTCCCAGGAAAAAAACATGACAGCAGATGGTTCTCCCAGAACTAGACCAGGTTATGTGTGTTTTCACTTCACTAATAAAATATACAACGCACTTACTCTGCTAACCCCCACTCCCACACTAGTGCTCTGACTGGTGGGTGGTGGTGGGAGTCTAATTGAAAGAGTATGTATCAGTTTTACAGCAACAGGAGGGAAAATACGAGGGGACAAAAATCAACAAATCTGCCAAAACTAGCCAAATGTTTAGAGTCGGAGCAGGGACGAGGAGAGATGGCTGACTGCTCCCAGAGATGAGCAGGACCAGACGGCCACCGCTGCATTCCAGAAGGAAAGAGGGGGGAGAGCGATAGAGACCCAGACGGACACGAGAGACCAGGTGGCTGTGTGACTGCAGACAAAGGAGATGAAAAGTGCATTCGGTCTTGAAACAAAAAATTTGCAAAGGCGACGCCAACATCAAAAACAAGCAAGAACGTAAATGAACATTAAAGCCAAGTTGAGGCGGCCGTACGTTTTCAGTGCTGTTTGTTTGTTTATCTCTCTTACAGACAGAAATAAGTATCGAGGTGTGTTTGGTAAAACTCAATGGAGGGTGATATAATAACAATATCAGTCTCATATCAGTGCATGAAGTGTGAACCTCTACTCAGGTTGATTGCTTAGAATAACAACTGAATAAGGGTCTCGTTCAGAATCAGAGCTCAAGCACAAATCTGTGAGTAAACCATGAATACAAACCTTTTACGCACAAATGTGCATCAAATTATTTGTGCTCTACAAACAAATCTATCACAATCCTGCTTTTGCATTTACAAAGCTACAGCTAGTATTTACTAAAAAGAGGCAAAGTGTCAGTTTTGCAACTCTAAGGTATTTTTGTGGGTGGCCTTATTTTAGATTGTATTTGTAGTACTTATATATACTAAACTTAGCTGAGTGTCAGAGGAAGGAGGAGACTCTGAACAGTCACAGCATTTTTAACAGATATTTCTCATTAAGCTGCCTCCAACATCTGAATTACAACACCTGCAGCTACAGTGCATTATTTCTCTCAGCAGACGGCCCCCATTCTCACCCCTCCTTGTTTCTGACCAGTATATGCATGACTGAAATGAACTGACTGAATCATTGTTTAGATGTTAACGCATCATTACCTGCAGAACATTCATCTTCTGTCGGTGCATTTTGCAATTTTGCCAATGTGTTAATTTGACAGACGTAGTAATCCTGCCGTCTCAATGCTCAAGAATATGGATGTTTTTCAATAATTGCCATGAATTTCTTGTCCATCCCCACAGATCAGGTATTTCTTGTCCCAGTTACCATCTTTTTCTTATGATCAGTTTTTCTGTCTTTCTTATCTTTACTGTCAGAAATCTTCTTTGTTGTTCTTTAGCCAGAGTGAGTGTTTCGGGGTAAACGATATGCTATACCCCTGTTTTTGGTTTTGTTTGTTTTTTCTCAACCATCATCACTTTGGAGAGGTATGTCTTCTCTGGCATCCAACACCGACACCACATTTTCAGACCTTTTTTTCTTAGTGTTGCAGTTTCCTCTCTTGCAACATCCACTTCCCTCCCTTCACCCCGAGCTAAACGTGTTTCTTTTTATAGAGAAACGGGGGCGTGACAGTATGCAGCTAGTATGCAGAATGCATGAGCATGCTGATTTATTTGGTGCGATTGATCAGAAGGATTCACTAACACCCACATGGTGCTAAGAACAACACTGGTCAGCGGTAATAATTTTGCATGTGCAGTTATTTTTTGCACAGGATAAGAACATACCATGCACACACATACACATATTGGTGAATGAGGCCTAAGGAGAACAGCCAGCCTCACTAATGCTATAAGATGCCAGCCAATACCTCAAAACCACTTCAAAAGTTAATTAGGGTTTGATGGGTTTTCTACTTGGTGGAACTTATTCTTTCCAGAAAATCGCCAGATGCAGCGAGCTTGGATTGTACCCAACATCTTATTGTAACAATAAAGTTTGTACAAATCTTAGACGTGTCTGCTCACAGCCAACAGTCAACTCTATAGAGGGCAATGAACAGAGCAGACAAACGTAGCTGAACATAAAAGCACACAGACGAGCATCAATCTGCACTTTTTAAAGCAAATGAATGTATTGAATAAAACACTGAACTATTATTTTATAAATACAACCACAAAACAACTAATTGCATTATATCTGCTCTGCTATGTCCGGCCTTGTTTTCTCCCCGTGTGGCGATCAGCTCCCAGGTAAATTAGCAAAGTTGTTAAACCATCTTTTCTGGATGTGTGTCCATGTGAGCTTGGCCAAGTACGTTTGTGTGCAGGCATAGATTTCCCAGAGTAACCTCATTGTGTGAGTGTGATAAAGACACAAACCATATCAGATAAGCTTTAACCAATCAGAGGAGCTGTCTAACACGAGGGCCTGAAACCTCCTAACAGCAGAGCTTTCCATTCGCTTAAAGGGAGTTTGTTCTGTCTTTACTGTCGTTCAGCTGACTGACTGACAGTGCTTCCCCAAGGCGCAAGAAACAAGACAGGAGACTGTACTGTACCACACACGTGTAGAGCTGCTCTGTCTCGCACACAAGTACAGACACAGACACACAGCAGCTGGATCCTTTAAAGCTGTCATCTGACAGAGAGGTGAGGGTAAGAGTAGCAGCTTCAGTCACACAGTGTAAGAAGACACACACATTCACACCTATGAGCGAGGAGAAGCATGCATATGCAGTAATAGAAAGTGTGCAATAGTCAGTGTATAAATAGTTGCATGTTCAGACACGCCGTTCTTCAGCATCATCATATGAAACTGTTTGATTTTTTCACCTGCAACAATAAAAGCCACCTCGGTTTCCTCCATACAAAATATTAATCATTCATTAAAATGATTCCTTTGACATTTTCACATTTCTTCTATAGTGTGTGCAACCCTCTGCAATCACAATCATTAATCTGCTGCAGAGTTAGAGCTAATCCACTGATAATGAACCACTTTCCCTTTCTCTCTGCACCACATCGACTCTGCCTTTAAAGTCAGCTCCAAAGAAACACCTTCTGCATTGCGTCATTTAAATGCTGTCTTTGTGGCCTTGTATGTTCCACTGCATTATAATAACCCTCTGTCCAACAGATCATCACAGGCCTTTGAACAGGAAATGTCTTTTTCTCCTTCTCAGGCCTCCATCACTCCTCTCCTCCCTTTCTCTTCCTAATCAAAGAGAGGAGCGATTCTTTACAGCAGAGAATTACCTCCGCCATGGACTCAGCCTCTCTATCATTCTCTATTCTGCTGTGGCGTGCCCTATACTCACTCCAAAGTGGGGCTAAATATTAAGTTCAAGGAGGTTACGCAAACACGTTGAAACAGCCATCCTTGGCCTAAATATTACCCTCAAACCTTCAATTACCCGCCTTTCCCCTCTCCCCTCATCCCCCTCGCCTTTCCTGTCCTCGCCATGGGTTCTCTCACTCCGGTCATCTAACTTCAGCCTGGAAATACAGCGCGCACTCATGACGCGGGGCCAAAAGGCCTTAAAATGTCAGGGGCAGGGAGTCCAACATTGTGGTGCACTACAACACATACACACATACAAAGCTTCACCCAAAATACACATGTACACACAAACCGATGAAAGACGGGTCCACAAAGCAGCGAGAGCCCCTGGTGTATTTTCTCTGAGCTCCAAATGCAGGCCTGGCGGTGGACCACAGCTGAACCACAGCCGACATGCGGTGATGGGAGGCCACCACACTCACTTCCCTTAAAGAAGCAACAGACACGCACACGCACAAACAGGGGATCACAAAAAGACACAGGCGGTAAATCAGACGCACACACATGTTCAGCGTTTTTCTGGACAGGACTGTCATGACGATGGTCCGTGTTTAAAAAGCAGTTTGAGGTGAAGGGACAGATCTGTATGGGCTGTTTCCCACAATGCTTTGCCAGACAATTACACAACCCAATTAATGTGGTTACTACAGCACAGCGAGGACTTCACTGAGCAAACTGTGTATGTGCGTGTGCGCGATACAGACGATGTGTGTACTCTGCTTTGGCCGGTATGACTCTCAGAATTATAGCTTTCGTTGGAGCTGACGCTCGTCTATTTCCCGTCACTGTGTAAAGGACACACAAGGTCACACTAACATTCACCCCACACTCCATCAGCCAATCGGAGTTATTTCCAATCACACATGAGCTCAGGGATTATAAAAGCTGCATAACTAGACCGTGCTCTCTGCTGAAACAGCTCCTTTCAAAGAATTAACAGTAAATAAATGCTGTGACACAGTTGTGTTTTACCAAACCGGTTATGAAGTAATGAGTTGTACTCATATACATCATAAAATATGGGGCCAGACAGAAAGTCTATGAAATACACAAATGCACAGACACAGGGGTCGAGGTGGGGGTGTTGATTAAAGAGCTGTGCCAGGTCTGGACACGTCTGCTGTATATTTAGACAGATCCGTGAGGATCGTGGATCAAAGGGAAGCATGATTACTACCTGGCCTTCTGATTTTAAAAAGTCACTATTATTTCCCAGTCAGTAAAAACAGGAATACATATTTCAGCATGTTCGCTCCGTGGCTCTCACGCACGCACACAGGCATGCACATGCGAAAGCAGCACTCAGACAAACTCGTGGGACATTTGCAGACACAATGACTTGCACCGGTGCACAGTGGACACGGAGGTAGACACAAGAACACACCTACACACAGTCTCACACATGCAACCACGCCGCTCTGTAATCTGGGTAATTTGTACTTTGAAGCTGGTGTAGACAGATGATGGCCTCTGGAACATTTAGTCTGTTGTGTCACTGGATGTGCAGGTTCGCTGGTCGGTGTGAATTCCCAATAGACACACCCCCCCACCCGCTACACGAAAGTATAGCTGTTGTGAATAAGGTTCGTGTGAGAAGACACTGGCACAGCAAGACTGAGTCTGTGTTTGCAAACTTTATGAGGGTATGAAAATTAAAGCTGCAGGTGCCGACACACAGGCGCATAAATGCACATGCAAGCATGAAACAGCAAAAAGCGCCTTTTGATAATTGCAGCAGAGAGGGGGACTTTCTTCTAACCTCGAGCTGCTCCCATCGAGACCAGTTTCCCTTCGTCTACTTCTCTCATTGAATTATAAATGAATCCACACATTCATAGATAAACACACACAACGTCATGAATGCTCTGCTGGCCCTCCACCACACCTGTGCATAAATTCCAGCATACATCTGTTTTTTAATAAAGAGACCTGTGGCAGTGTGCAGTTACATGCTGCTGACAGACTCACTGATTTCCAGAGAGATAACATACACATCCAACTCAGCTCCCTTGGCACATTACATCACAGTTATTTTAATAATGGCTTCAACTGAGTCCTTTTCCTGGCTATGATTACATATCGGAGATTGTGTGTCTGCACGAATTTTCTTTCTTTCTTTTGCTCCTTTACTATTAAATTATCACTTTGTGGTCATCTCGATGTAATTTTAAGAGTCTGAGGAGTTTAAGTTTGTTATAATGTTCTAAACATACGTTGGGCGCCTTATGAGGAGGCAGCTAGCACTGTGTTGTGTAGATATGTGATGTTGCTCCATTAACACTGGAAAGTTGTGGCTGAGAGTGGGATCTTTTTTTGGTTTGTGGTCTCTCACCCTCACCCACTACTTAGCTGCTCTTTGTCATTCTGACAGTGTGTTCAGGTATAACGCAGCCCAAAGAGCTTTCTACAACAATCTGTGTCACGTGTGGATGTCTTCACTTTCCCTCTGTGAACACTAAATCTGACTGTTTGACACGGCAGAGAAAATGCAGGTGTGTTTTTGTGTTTCCTGGATCTTGAAGAAAAACACGCAGATATACTAGAAAGACGGTATTACAGATGGGAAAAGAGCTCAGAAAAGGTTTAAAACATTACTTACAACTAAAAAAAATAAAAATAAAGGTAATTTTAGAGATATACAGTGATGATTAGGGATGGGTACCGGTATCGGTTCTGACATAAACGGTAGTAACCAGACCGAAAAGCAGCGCACATTTCAGTGCTTTATTTCCCTGAGCTGTGACACACTTTAGATTCTAGCCAATCATTTTACGTTTCCGAGGATAGTAGGCGGGTCCAGGTACGTACGTTCTTTTAGAGCAGAGCTACAGATTAAAAATGCCCAAGGCGAAGCGGTCAAAGTCTGGCTGTACTTCACAGCAAAATATGCAAACTCAGCAGCTGCAACAAGTGCTTTAAGCTGATACTGTGATACTGTCAAAGGAGGTAACACCTCAAATCTGATGAAACACCTGGCGACGCATAGCATTTTTTTTAAAGCCGAGAAATGCGCCGTATTTGATAGCTTGCTGCGAGACCTCACACCGAGCACATCTACTGCGGGTGTGGTGCCTGTTATCGACCCGGAGTTAGCAACATCCCCCAAAAACCCAAAGAGGAGAGTCCTGGCCCCTAGCCCTGCCAGTGTAGCAGAAATGATGAGGATGATGATGCAGCAGCAGCCGTTCTTCTCTGCGTGAGTAGCTTAATGTTGTTCGTGTGTAATTTACGTTGAGTAGGCTAACCACGTTATTACAT
>NC_142123.1:507500-530000 GCF_056152115.1 Neolamprologus brichardi | reverse complement strand
ACTGTGATGTTATAAAAATGAGACAAAACGTTTTATTGCAGAGTTGTGAAAGTTAACAGTGTCTGGATGCTTGTGAATGTTAATTTCTTACCACAAACAAATAAGGCAAATGTGGTTTCTTTGCTTTTATAAGATTTGAAGTCTTAGTGGCGGGCTTAAATTCAGCGACCTCCTTTCCCTCAAGGTTTCATTTTTGTTTTCTTCTTTTTCTCTCTTTCCACACTTCTTCTTTCATTTCCTCTCCCCCTCCTCTGATTTCTTCTTATGTTTCTTCTGTCCTTTCTAGTCTTAAACTCTGGATACCCACTGGCCTCGAGAGAGCAGTCATGTTTCCAATATGTCTCCATTTAGCAGAAACCAAATGAACAAGAGCAGGGCCAAAACAAGAGCAGGAAAAATCATCACACAGCCACTGGCACAATCTGCTTATCTTTCACTGCTAATAGCTTTCATGCTCATTCCTTCTGTGTGCACACATGCATGCACGTGTGCACACACACGCAGGGAAATTCATGTATTCACATGTTGTTCTTTAGACAAAAACACATTCAGATCAGTGAGGATACACATGCTCATCCAAACTTGCTTGGGCTGTTTCCTACCTCTGCCGAGAAGTACATAATGATAATTACAGTTTGGGCCTATATCCCTGAATTAACCAGATCAGACACACACACAAGTTCCAGAAATGCCAGGGGCTGCTGTGGTGTACGCTGACTGAAGCGCAGTGTTCGAGAAGTCCTGTGCTGGGGAAGTGGTCCGTTCAGCCATTGTTCTCTATTAAAACCTCCTGGGAGCCATCTGAGCAAGACTGAGATGTGCAGGGCCAATAAAAACTGCAGTCAGACCAACAAAGAGTCAGAAAGACGACACACTTTGTTAGGGTGTTATTTAACAATACGTTACTGTGACCGGAGAGCACTAGAGGAGATCGCGCAGAAGTAAAGCTGCAGACACAAAGTCCTTAATGTTGCGCTGTGATAGATAAAGACAGACGTCAGCCAGAGAAGCCACAGAGGAGAAAAACAGGAGCTCAGGTGTGTGCCAACCGCAGAGGCTTGGGGTGTTTACAGTGTGCAGATATGCCAGTAAGCCTCATTGACTCACTTGTGTGGGTATACCAGTTTTTCATGTGCCCATAATGGTAAACCATGAGGGTATTTCACTAAGCCACTCTTTTAAGGGCTGTTTTACAACGCAGCACATTCAACAACATATTACACGCAGCTGCAGTTAAAACGGTTTTCTTCTAAAATCGCTCGCTGCACACTCTCAGTTCATGCTTCCATCTTTCAAACTAAATGTTGTGTATTACACTAATTTTAAATTCTAACTGGATTTATGAGCATTTATATCAAGCATTTCCTCTCTTGCCTGCCCTTTCTTCTTTCCTGACCCTGAGGGCAGGACCATTGTTTAGGGCGTCACTGGTCCCCTCTGGGTGCTGTGTCCTGGGCTGCCTCTTTATGGCTGCAAGGCCCGCCTAATCAATTGCCCACTCCTGCGCACACAATTAGTCTTGAGATTTATACAGCCGGGTAAACTTAGGGGTGTTAGTCTCCCTAAGGCCAATCAGCCTTCATGGGCTTTCCAGAGAGTTCTCCTTACACACCGGCCAAACGACACTAATAAGCTTTAAGTGTGTGTGTGCGCGTGCATGCAAGCGCGTGCACGTGTGTTTGCGACTGACACTAATTAGCAGCGCTGGTGCACCTATTTCCTCAGCACCATTTCCTGTGATAGTAATTATTAGGTATGTGTGATAAATCCCAGGCCCTCTTCCACCCGTCCTGAGATAAAACAAGAGAAACAGACAAAAAAAGAGAGGCGGGAGAACGGTTCATACTCAGAGGAAGTTAAGTAGGTCAGTGTTAAAAGAGTGATGAAGCAAAAGTCGGGAGAGATAACGAAAGAATGATTTTACTCCAGTGGGGAACTCGGTACTGAAGTTTCCACGTGCAGCATTCCCCATCGATGTGGCCTCCCTGTCTTTCCTTATGATTGTCAATCACTGCATTCCTTTTGTGTGTGTGTGTTTTTAAATCTTTTTCACTTCTTTTCTTTTCCTAATCACTCCAATTTCAACATGTCATTTATCAGATTAGGACAAAAACTGTGTCTTTCTTTCTCTATCAGTTTAACAAAACACGTATTTCCACCGTCGACCCTCAGCAGACGTCCTCAGAGTGTCACAGTTCATCACCACTTTTATGAGCCTTCATCTCACTTACGCTTTAACTTAAGGAGACAATGCCACTGCTCATGGCCACTTCATGGTTCTTGAAATCTCACTGGTACCTCGGCCCAGCAGTTCTCACACTGATGCCTACAGAGAGCGTACATCTGTGCAGCAGCCATGCAAAACTCAAACCAGGGTTTACAAACTGTGCAGAACTTCCAAATCGTATTTAATGGGTAAGTCGCTGCTTGCCAAGCACGCTATCTGACTATAGGCACCAGTAAAATATTAATAAGTAGCGATAAAAAATAACCATAATTGATGTTAAAACAGCCCAACTTGTGTCATGAGCAGATTTGAGTCCAGGAGAAAATGGCTACAAAGATTTAGAGTTAAATATAGTATTCAAAGTTTAAGAGTGTTAGCCGAGCAGAGCAGTATCCAACTAAAAACCTAAATGCGTGAGCAAACTTTACATGTATCTCTGGACTATTTGTTTCCACCCTCGCATTATAGGATCTAGAAAGAAGTGTCATTACCTTACTATCCGAACAAGCGACTTGGAAGCACTTCCATGTGATGAAGTCCTCCATTGACAAAACCTCAAAGGACGAGTTGGAGGAGTTGGGTGGAGCCTGCCTAGGCCTTGACATAATAAGACACCTATAGGCTCAACAGCTGACACACACGTCGAAGGTAAACACACGTGTCAGAGGGCACAGGCGCACAGACAGACATGATGAATGGGCTGAAGTTCCCACGAGGCGGCGCGCATACAAACTTGCTCAGAGAGGGGAAGGTGATGTGGAGTCAGCCCCTCCTCATCGCTGCAACACAGAGAATCCCATTCACGGCACTGACCCTCCGTGTCTCATCATTACCTATCACAACAATGGCGCTATAACGCCACGCCGTAATTGTGCGCATATGGCTGTGCAAATGTGCATAGGTGTGAGCATCCACTTCAAGTTCTTGTGTACAAAATGCCGTGACGTCATACATTTCTGTGAGCTCAGAGTCATTAGCTAAATGATGTCTGTAATTTTTAGAAAAACCACAAGAAACATAATATTGCCTGTAGTGGCTGCAGATATATACGTGTAAATGAGGCTTTTCAGTCTAAAGGTGTGTGTGTGCGTGTGTGTGTGTGTGTGTGTGTGTGTGTGCACATGCTGCATTCATTTGTGTGTCCGTTTTTAAGTTTGTGAAAACCCGCGTGTGTGTGTCTACGTCCCTGCGAGAGATCCGTGAGCCGGGACATGACCTTGCCAGTACAGCTGGTCTCTGTGTGTTTAGTCAGTGTAACCATGGCGATGGCGCTATGCAGACAGGATGTCTACATTGGGGATTTTGAAGTCATAACGTCGCTACTGCTCTAAGCTTCATTATGCCATGAGTTACTGTAAGCGGCCAGCAGATGGATATGTGACCGAATGTAATCTGGAGTTATAATTTAGGTCTTGTTATGTTTCCACTGTGTAGATTTCATTTGCACTCGAGTGCAGACATGATAAAAGAAATGAGTGGTGGCATTTGACCTGAATTTACTTTTGTATGATCACACGTCATAACTGTTCAGAAGGCTTTCAAGCGTCAAGGACAAATGTGGGTATAATAAGATATAAAAAGCTTAAGGTTTGTTATTTTCAGCCTTTCTGTCCAACATGTTATTTAGAACCTTTTTAGAGCAGAAGAAAAAGCAGACAGCTATATTAATGTCATGTTTACAACGTCTCTTTATATGTTCATTTAGTTATTAAAGTGGATTCTTATAGCAGTTACTGTCACAAAGAAACAACTATTCCATATTTTCTCTGTTTAATCATTGCATTTAAAGCTTTCTATTTAATCTTACTTTAGTAGTTTAGATTTGTGTCCATCAAGCAATACCAGGAAGAAGTAGGAGATCACTTCTAGTAAATGTAAGTTAAGACATTTTTTGCCAAATATTCAAAGTAATAAAAAATCCATCTTCAATCACAGAAGCACATAATATGATCAGACAGAGATTTGATATTATCGAGTCTGTTGGGAAGTTCATTAGGAAACAAAAACCAAAGACGAACTGCTGCAAGTACTAAAAGATGCTTGGAAGAACCTGCCTGCCAAGTGTCTTCAAAACTGTATAAGACTACTAAGGAAATCAAAGCTCTTTTGAACTAAATACTGACTTTATTTATTTTAAAAAATAAAATAAAAACAATTCGTGGCAGTTACTTGAAAACATGCTCCACCTCTCCGTGAAACGCTTCCTTATCGTGGTGGAGGGGCTTGTGTGGCTATGTTGTCTGGGGGCTGTTGTCTGATTGGGAGGAACGGCCTCCCTGATCTGAACCCGAGCGGTGCTTTGTTATTGGACTTCTGTGCAAATCACAGTTTGGCCATAACGAACACCTTGTTCGAACATAAGAGTGTCCATAAGTGCACGTGGCACCAGGACGCTCTAGGCTGCAGGTCGATGATCGGTTTTGTAATCGTATCACCAGACCTGTGGCCATATGTTCTGGACACTCAGGTAAAGAGAGGGGCTGAGCTGTCAACTGATCACCACCTGGTGGTGAGTTGGATCAGGTGGCGGGTAAGGACGCTGGACAGACCTGGTGCACCTAAACGCGTAGTGAGGGTGTGCTGGGAACGACTAGCAGAGGCCCCAGTCCGTGAGATCTTCAACGCACACCTCCGGCAGAGCTTCAACAGCATTCCGAGGGAGACTGGGAACATTGAGCCCAAATGGACCATGTTCAGCGTCTCCATTGCCGAAGCTGCTGCATTGAGCTGCGGCCGCAAGGTGGTTGGTGCCTGTCATGGTGGTAATCCCCGAACCAAATGGTGGACACCAGAGGTGAAGGGAGCCACCAGGCTGAAGAAGGAGTCCTATCGGGCTTGGTTAGCCTGTGGGACTCCGGAGGCAGCCGACAGGTATCGACAGGCCAAGCGGAATGCGGCTCGGGCAGTGGCTGAAGCAAAAACTCGGGTGTGGGAGGAGTTCGGAGAGGCCATGGAAAAAGACTTTCGGACTGCCTCGAAGAGGTTCTGGCAAACCGTCAGGCGTCTCAGGAGGGGAAAGCGGTGCTCTGCCTGCACTGTGTATAGTGCTGGCGGAGCGCTGCTGACGTCGACTGAGAAAATTGTCAGGCGGTGGAAGGAATACTTCGAGGACCTCCTTAATCCCACTGACACGTCTTCCGAGGAGGAAGCAGAGTCTGGGGATGAGGGGAATGACCCGCCAATTTCCGGGAGCGAGGTCACTGAGGCAGTTAAACAACTCCTTGGTGACAGAGCCCCTGGTGTTGATGAGGTCCGCCCCGAGTTCCTGAAGGCTCTGGACGTTGTAGGGCTGTCCTGGTTGACACGCCTCTGCAATGTTGCGTGGAGATCAGGGGCAGTACCCGTGGATTGGCAGACCGGGGTGGTGGTCCCCATCTTTAAGAAGGGGGACCGGAGGATGTGTTCCAACTACAGGGGGATCACACTCCTCAGCCTCCCCGGGAAAGTCTATGCCAGGGTGCTGGAAAGGAGAGTTCGTCCGCTAGTCAAACCTCGGATGCAGGAGGAACAATGCGGTTTTCGTCCTGGTCGCGGAACACTGGACCAGCTCTTTATCCTCTTGAGGATACTTGAGGGTGCATGGGAGTTTGCCCAACCAGTCTACATGTGTTTTGTGGACTTGGAGAAGGCATTCGACCGTGTCCCTCGGGGTGTCCTGTGGGAGGTGTTGCGGGAGTATGGGGTGTCTGGCCCATTGCTACGGGCCATTCGATCCCTATACAACCGTTGCAAGAGCTTGGTTCGCATTGCCGGCAATAAGTCGGACTCGTTCCCGGTGGGTGATGGGCTCCGCCAGGGCTGCCCTTTGTCAGCGATTCTGTTCATAATTTTTATGGACAGGATTTCTAGGCGCAGCCAAGTGCCGGAGGGCTTTCGCTTTGGTGGCCTCAGAATCTCATCTCTGATTTTTGCGGATGATGTGGTTCTGTTGGCTTCATCGGGTGAGGGCCTCCAGCTCACACTGGAGCGGTTCGCAGCCGAGTGTGAAGCAGCGGGAATGAGGATCAGCACCTCCAAATCTGAGGCCATGGTTCTCAGCCGGAAAAGGGTGGAGTGCCCACTCCGGGTCGGGGATGAGTTCCTGCCCCAAGTGGAGGAGTTTAAGTATCTCGGGGTCTTGTTCGCGAGTGATGGGAGAAGGGAGCCGGAGATCGACAGACGGATTGGGGCTGCAGCTGCAGTAATGCAGACGCTGCACCGGTCCGTCGTGGTGAAGAGGGAGCTGAGTGTAAAAGCGAAGCTCTCAATTTACCGGTCGATCTACGTCCCTACCCTCACCTATGGCCACGAGCTGTGGGTAGTGACCGAAAGAGCGAGATCGCGGATACAAGTGGCAGAAATGAGCTTCCTCCGAAGGGTGGCTGGCATCTCCCTTAGAGATAGGGTGAGAAGTTCGGCAATCTGGGAGGGGCTCAGAGTAGAGCCGCTGCTGCTCCACATCGAAAGGAGCCAGCTGAGGTGGTTTGGGCATCTGACAAGGATGCCTCCTGGGCGCCTCCTGGGGTTGGCGTTCCGGGCATGTCCCACCGGGAGGAGGCGCCGGGGCAGACCCAGGACACGCTGGAGAGATTATATCTCTCGGCTGGCTTGGGAATGCCTTGGTGTTCCCCGGATAAGCTGGAGGAGGTGGCTGGGGAGAGGGAGGTCTGGGCTTCTCTGCTTGGGCTGCTGCCCCCGCGACCCGGCCCCGGATAAAGCGGATGAAGATGGATGGATGGATGCTCCACATGAAAAGTACAAATATTTAAAAGGTATGCGTTCTTTGTTTCAGTGTGATGCAGGTGTTTGCTGATATATGTTGTGCTAAAGTTGGTCATTTTACTCCAACAACTGCTCTTCATATGGCTCTTCCAACTCTTTACAGCTATAGTTCAGCTTCACCTTTCTTTCTTCCACCACTCCCTACATCCATCACTCCCTCCACCAATCCCTGGCCCAGCATATCATTCTCCATCATGTACTATTTCCTCCCTAAATCTACGATACAACTTCCTCTCTTCCTCATTCTGTCTTGTAATTTTTTCCTCCATCTCTTAAATGTTCAACTTGCCACTTAGCTACCCCAAAGAAGTTACGCTTTATCAACTCTGCATCGAAGCTGCCACTGTTTTTCCCCCTTTCTTTCCACTATCGTCGTTTCCATCACTGAAATGTAAACAGAGATAATATCACCTACATTCCCAAAGTCTATAGAAGGATCAGGTTCAGTAAGCCCCTGCGATGTTGTGGCATATAGTTTTATCCTATTCAGACTATGGAAACATCTCAATGACTAGCTTTTCAAAATGTCCAAACACATAATTTCTCTATTGTGCACCTATACCCCATGACCCAAGACTTGTTTAATGACTGGCTCCTCCAGAGGCCATCGGTGAGTGTGAGTGTTTGTATGTGTGTGTGAATATTGTACAGTATGGTGGAAACTCAATCTGGTGTGGGGTGACAGAGGAGACCTGCAGTGTTCTTAAGCATTAAGCATTCAGCTATATAGCTATATCTGTGAAAGGCAAATATGAACACACACACACACACACACACACACACACACACACACACACACACACACACACACACACACACACACACACGATGAACAGGGAAACCCAGAATGCAATGAGAGTATTGAAAATGCTTTTTCCCTCCTTGTCTCTTTCATTAACAGTGTTGAAAAGCCAAGAGTTCTCTACCTCGCTCTGGCTCACACACACACACACACACACACACACACACACACACACACACACACATATATGCACACATTAAAGACACACACAGAAAGCTCTCCAATTCATTGGAGACGTGCCTCACATGGTTTGCTTCAGCTGGTCTTCTTGACAAATGCCACATTACAGCAGAGGGAAGGAGAAACTTGGCATGCAATCAAACTTCTCTCATGATTTAAGATTTGAAATGCTTCAGCATGTGCAGTCCCTCTCTGCTCCCTCTCGTTCTCTCTTTCTGCCCGAGTGTTTGCTGCTTTCCCTCTAACGTGTCTCGCTTGTTACCTCTCTTTCATTGCTCTATCTTTCCTGTTTAGCTTTCCCTCTGCTAACTTGGAGCAGAGCTGTGCTCTGGGAATATGGCCCCTTTTAAAGGAGCAAGCCACAGTTTGTGTAAGTATGTGCATGTCTGCAGACGTGAGTGGCTGTGTGCACGTTCTGCAAGTGTATCTTTGCAGCTTGTTCAGATGTGTGTCAGTCTCACGAAGCTTTGCCCTTTGCAGCTCAACAGTCCTTTAATCCTCATCACCAGTGACCCCTAACCTCTGCTTCTAACCTCTTCACGCACACACACATAACCGTGTACAACAGACCACACACACAAACATGCACATTCATGCCCCTCATGTCCCCTTATCAATGCCACATTTCTAAAGGTCTTTCCAATGCAGGCTACTCCACAAGCTGAAGGCTCTGCTTTGTTGTTTTTGTTGTTCATGTCAGCGAATCATCACAACAACCTTCTTCCTCAGACATATTTCTAATAAAATCAATATAAGCTTCTGGACCACTAAAATAATCACATGCTACTTTGCTGAGCATTTTTCTATACTGTACGTAGACCACGCTTTCTGACTTTATCATATGTTATTCATTTCCACTGATAAACATTCCCAGTAATGCTTGGAGGGTGGAAATTGAAACAGACAGGAAGGTGGTTTGTATCAGCAGTGTGTGTGTTTGTGTGTGTGTGTGACGATAGACAGGCAAAGGGCACCCTGCTGTCGGTAGTCAGAAAGCTACCCTATAGCTATGTGTACATCAGATATGTGTGGTCTGAAGAGCTGAAGCCACTGTGGGCTTTAACAATTGTGTTTTCAATACATGCAGAATGTGCCAGCCTCCTCTTTTGTACTGCGCTGAGTAGCTGACATTAAAGGCATTTCTCCGCAGCACATGACAAGCAGATATGTGGTTCCATGCTCCTTCAATCAGAGCGCTCAAAGCAAACGCACATGTAGCCAAGCCACTCGCAGATCACTGAACTCACTCACACATCCATACACAACCGCTGACATACACTCACACATGCAAATGCAAACAGTCCTCCTCCTAAACTCCCTCTGCAGAGCTGCACACGAATCTAAGACTGCACCACCTGTCCTCAATAAACTGAACTTTTCACGAGGCACCTTTAGACAACGTCTGATCCTGCTTCAGAATACACCTCAGAGCTGATGTCTATATCACACTCAAACACGAACGCATATGTGAACGGGTGAGCAGATAAATGTGCCTAATACAATATCAGACACAGGTTTATGAGCTGCAGGGAAAAAAACGCTGCTATTTTTACAAATGTTCTTGATAAAACAGGGAGTAAATCATGCCGGTGCCCATCACACCATGCCAAAAAAAGAAAATCTACTTTTATGGGCTGTCAGTCACTTGCACTCACACTTTTAGTGCACTTTTATCCCCCTTTGGAGGCAGCTGCGGCTCAGGAGGTACAGCAGGTCGTCGACCAATCGGCAGGTCAGTGGTTTGATCCTCCAACTTGCATGTCAAAGTATCCTTGGACAACATACTTAACCAAGAGTTCCCCTGCATGCATTTATTATAGTATTTGTGAACATTAAGTTAGTGCTTATGCACAGAAAAGGGCGTTTGTATGAATGGGTGAATGAGGTTTGTAGTAAGGAAGTGTTTAAACCGCTCACTACCAGTCGATATGGCAGCTCCGTATCAACACGTGGGGTACTGGGGCAATAATTTAATTTCAAAAATGCATAATTAAGAAATTACTATGTAACTGAAAACATTAACTTGGGATCAACAATTTATACTTGAGATACATTTGAATGGCATTTATGTGACAGTGTAATTGTGGTTTAATTCCAGCCTCTCCCAGTCTGCATGCTGATGTGTCCCCTGACTCAACACTGAACCCCAAACTGCCTCAGATGCATCAAATCACATGATTTTTAAAAAAGTAAAACATTTGATAATTAACTTCTTACAACACTGAAATTATTCACACAGTTTGTTTCAGGGAAATAATGTTAAAAATGGTGTCCAGTGCTGTGACCTCTTACATAAAAACATGGTGTATTTCTAAAGAAATAATACAGCATGACTCAAATTTTTACCCCTCTGTTAGCATCTTATTACTAAATATCCAGTGCTGCTCATTTTAAGATAAGATAAGATCACCTTTATTAGTCCCACACGTGGGAAATTTGTTTTGTCACAGCAGGAAGTGGACAGTGCAAAAGTTATGAAGCAAAAGTTAGAATACAATAAGAATAAATACAGTACACAACTGTACAGAATAGAATACAATAAAATACTATATACAGTAGAATAAAATAGAATAAAATATAATATTTACTATATAATATATAATATAATAATTTACTACACATCTTTAACTGTAACATAAACAATAAGCACATGAAAATGGCACATTTCTAATATCGTGACCTAAACCACAACACTAAGCACTTTGTAAAGACAGATGTTTGGGCCGACAGCTGTGCTTAGTTCAGTTAAACTTCAACTAAAAGCTACCTGATGTAACTGAAAGTAAGTATATGTAGACATATAGGTGACACTCACTTCATCTCCAGAATCTCCTCCAGCTGCTTTCGTCTCTCCTGGCGCAGACTGTTCAGATGTCCGTCTCGTTCATGCAGCGACTGCTGAGTGGAGGACAGACGCAGTTTTGTGGCGTCCAGCTCCTGGCGCGTCTTCTCCAAAGCTCCCATCAGCTCCTCCAGCTGTTCAGTGGAAGACAAAGAAGGAAGGTGGTGTAAACACATTGATCCGTTCTTAATTATAAGATAAGTTTATAATAATACAACGACACATATCTATTCTGCACTTATGCACACTCACACACAGACGTGAGCATGCTAAAGTAATTTGATATATGGCAGCTATCTGCTGTCTGTGCGTATGTGAAGAACGTGTGCTGGAGTGCTAAAAGATGACATAAAATGACAGCCTAACATTGAAAATCAACGGCCAGCTGACATTTAGGAGCAGGAGAAATTACTTCACGGGTTAGTTGAGTGATTGTTCTGACCTTCTCCTCTCAACCCTTCACTTATCATATTCTCAAGTGCAGTTGTGCTTTAGAGCCGAGGATAATGATCAACCTCTTGACTGCATCCTCTGTATCTGCACACACATGTGTCTCTGACAGGATATGACCTCAGGGCGTCATTAGACAGGAAGCGTCTAATTGTCCAACAGCTAGCACTTCACAATAGGATGCAGTCTTACTCAAGCATTTACAGATGTACATGTAAAACATTTATCTTTGTTTAGTTTTGATGAGCTGCTAATTTGTGATACGAGGTAAAAAAATCTGAAATTTGCAAGAAAAAAAGGAGAAAGAAAAAAGCAGAGAAAAGGATTATTAGGGGAACCCTGCATGCGGTAAGGACGTGAAGAAAAGGAATGGGCCTCTTTTATGAAGGAGCCAAATGGTTCACACATTTTCAGGACAGTTTCCATCTCCTCCAGTTTTCTAGGTGTGTTTCACAGATGTCAGCTCACTCTTCATGAACATCACACGCTGAATACGAGCAGAAAAGAGCAAAGGGAGTGCGCTGAAATGTAACCAGTACGGTTGGAAAACGACGACTTTCAGTCAAAACTTCTTCAAAATGTAACAAAATATTCAATAAATTCAATAAAATACACCCCACAGCTCTGCCAAGAACAATTGACCTCGGTGGTTTCTAGCTGTTAATAGACCGAGTAACGTCAAAATATGCACGTCTCCAAACTTACACCATTTTAATATTCACTGTTTGACTCCAGGATCGAATACAAAGCCAATCTTTTCTTCTTGAAAGGGTCACAGCTCCATTTACACCCACCACATGCCCATCAACCCTCATGCACCAACCTTTCCCTTCCCAGTCCCTTATTAGTCCACCACCCAGGCTAGCCCTCGCTTCACAATCACATCATTAATAAGGAATACAATGCATTTTAGTGAAATTAGGGACCTAATCAGCTTAGCAGTGAGCCTGTGCGTGCTAATTTAGCTCAACTTCAAGGCAAAGCCCCCCAGCCAGGCTAAGGCCTTCTAAGGCTGGCCCAAAGCCCCTTTAGTTGATAAGCTGATTGAGGGCTCAGAGGTAAGGGCCAAATCCCTCTTGTCCGTTTGCGTTGTGTTGCTGGTTCAAAGGCCCAGTTCAAACGCCACAGAGGGGCGAGCGAAACAGCAGAAATCAAGAACGAGAGAGAGAGAGAGAGCGCGGAGATAATTGCGTGAGACAACTTAAGAAGGCAGATGAGAACACGCAAGGCTCGGGACAGCGGCTGGACGGCAGAGATGATTGTATGAGAAAGACGAGAGGCAGCGAGAGACTTAGAAAACAAGGGTGTGAAAAAAAGTGACCCAGGGCATTACCCATGCTCCATTTCAGCAGGTCAGGCTGATGGAAGACTTTCAGCGCATTACACATCATGAGACTGATTACTCTGGGACAGAGGGGAGAAGAAAGAAGAAAATCAAGCAGAGTGAGGAGAGGAGGGGGTGGGAATGTGAGTTTGGCAGAGCGGGCTGAAGCAGTGCCAGAGTCAGGTGATGTTTCCAAAGAACGGGTTCCTCTCTGAGTCGCTCCACGCACTCTTTTCCAGCCCCGAGGAGAGATTGACTGACAACTGTCTGGTTTTAAAACGATGGCATGCTGAACGGCTCCCTTCTTATGTGGTCACGTTGTTTTGGCTGACAAAGCTCACGCCTTTGACAGGAGCATCGGTGACTGAGCACCTTGAGCACTCGGGCAGCTTTGCTTGTGTCAACAGTGCGGCTGTAACTCTATTCTAGCTCAGCTCGTGTCAAGTTCAGTCGCCAGTATGACCACATGCTGGCTCGCTATGTTTTCTATGCGTAGGGTTTGGATTGACTTATAATAAAGGCTTGTGACTACGGCTTGTGGGGTCAATGAATGTGAATGTGTCATCAGCTAGAGAAGGATTTTCCTGAATCTTCGGGTAATCTCAGGTCACAGCTGAATCATTTACTTCTATGCGTGCAAAAAGTCCCTCAGACATAAATATACTTTTCTGACTTTGCAGTGAATCAGAATATTGTTTGATAAACACAGTATCCATGCTGAATGCAAGTCAAGCGTGCAGAAGGACAGAAATTGTGAAAAGAAGGGAGAAGAAAAAAAAAAACAAGCCGCAGTTAGCGTTGGCGCTCGCAAAATTTTCTAAACTGCGTTTGACCTCCTCTTACTTTGCTGCTCCGGCCTCTCTTCATCTTTTAAACTCTCCCAGGAAGCATACGTGTGTGTTTGAGGCAGTATAGCCGCCGTTCTGCCTCAAAATGTTGGTTCTTGTTTTAACCGCCGATTGCTCTCATGTTACTTGTGGCACTCATAAGTAATGCGAGGTCATTCTCATTCAAATGCACGCTCACACCGAGAGGAAACACACTCCCTAGCCCTGTTTCTCTTTCCCACCGCAGACACACCTACATACACACACATACACACACACACACACACACACACACACACACACACACGCACGCACACACACACACACACACACACACACACACACCAGCAGGCAGCCAGATAAGCAGGACATGTGGTAAGAGGGGCAACCTGTGCTCCATCAAGTCTGCAGCTTCGTCAGTCGCTCTGCTCACAGAGACATAAACTCACAACATCTCAGACGTATGCTTACATTTTCAAAGATGCAAAGTTAACAAGAGAAAACGAAAGGAGGCCACTGGAATTTCTTTTTTTTGGTTTGAAATTTCAGTCAAGAAGAATAAAATAAACAAAAGAGTGTTTAGAGAATAAAAAGTAAATTAAGAAGAAAAAGCAATAACAGAGGAAACAAAACTGCCCATTTGGTAATAATGATATAATGTTCTGCCTGCAGTTACATTTTCAACCACATGGAGGCGCAGTTTTGTTTTTTGCAGTGGTCCTGAAGTCCTGAATGATCTGATCAACTGATCACAGAGTTTAAAAGGTACACCAGGAAACCTGTGTGGAGACGCTCGACACTGTCTGTGTGCATGCGTGCGAGTAAATGCATATGGTGGTGTGGCGCCCGATACACGTGCGCTACAGGTAAACCTGTCTCTGGGCCTGAACCCGGGCAGCCTCCTCCTGTGCCCAGAGAGCCTCCCTATGTGCTGAGGTGTTCATGCTTTCTCTCAGTGCCCGCTCCAGCTCCATGATCCGCTCAGCTGTGTCCCGCATGGCATCCTGGGAAGCCAAAAGAGGAAGCTGGGGGCATGAAGATTTAAGGGGAGGGGTTTGGAAGCAAAGCAGCAAAAAGCAGGAAGATGAATGTTTGTTCTTAAATGTTCAAACGATTTGGTGCACACATCATCTGCATTCACACTGCACTGTTTGGCTCTTTGCAAAGAAAAAAATCATTCTGGCTGAATCAGAAATGACAGAAAAACAAATCCTGCAGCTGGAGAAGCAAACAGACAGAGCACACCGAGACACGAGAGAGATACGCAGGGCAGAAAGAGTTTCTAAGTGCTGTGACCTTTGCTGCCATCCATGTGAGTGTGATCCTGTAGGTGTGGAGTGGACTGTGTGCGTTTACATGCACAGTTTGTGTGTGGCCCTTCACACCTACGGTGAGTGGAAGAAAACGATCCGCTTCCACCCTGGTTGATGGAACTGTGAAAGAAAACACTGGACAGAAATAATAAACCTCTGATTCTCCATCTCGCCGCCTTTCTTTTTTTTTTTCTTTCTCTCCAGCACCGAAAGCGTTGACTCACTTTCTAGTTCACACGTTCACACTTTTCTGGGAGCGCTACAGAAGCTTTGTGGACACGTGGACGAGGAAACAGCTCCCAGTGATTTTAAATGCTTAAACTCATGAACTTATAAACTTCACACTAAACTCCAGATCTGATGAGGTGAATTATAGAATTACAATCAAAATGAACTCATATCAAACAATGAGCCTTTAACTATTACAGAAACATAAAGTCCCATAATTGTGCAACCTTCTCTGTAGAGTCACAGTGACACAAGACGACAATAAGAAGGGTGTGTAAGGAAGAACAATTAATGCAACATGCTACAAAATCTGTCCATTAGGAGCAACAAAAGTGTCACAAACCTGATATACTCAAACCTTACATCTACATGTAAAATATAAATGTGATTGAGGTACGTGAAAAGCACTGTTGAGTAAAAGGGATGGCTCTCTGGGAAACAGAGGAAAGTGAGAGTAAGTCTGGCTGACTGCTGTTAAAATGATATTTCATCTCAGAAATAGATGTTTGTAAAAGTGAATATAACCTTTGAAAGAGTGGCATCAGCCAGCTTCAGCTGCCCTGTAAATGTGTCTCATGTCTGACAGGGATGTAGAAAATATTTTGTATTACAAGAGAAATTGCTCATGATGGATTCCACACATGTAGTGAAAGTCCTTTTATGAGACGGCGCCAGGAACACACAAGTTGCACATGAATAGCTTATTAAGTGCCTCCAATAAATACTAAAGAAGAGGAAATAAGTATAAGGTTGGTACAATTATCAGCCCATCAGTGCAGGAGGCTCTGAGCGAGTCATGGTGCAGACTAAAACTGCAGCAGCAGGATTATCCGTAAGTGTGATGAAAACATCGCCAAGCCATCCGGATCACAAGTGGATACTTGTGGCACGTTACGCCGGCGTGGCACAGCTGGAGGCGAGCGACAAACACACACACAGAGCCAGGCTGAGTGAGTCAAAGGTCCGAAACTGTAATTGGATGTGACAGACAAGCGGTAACTCGATGCACCAGGATCAACAAGTGCTGGTGTGACCCCACCCAACAGACAGACACACGCACATACACACCCCACTGAGATGGGCTGCCACTGCTGCACCCCTGAGTGTAACCTAACCAGAGAGCTGTGTCTGCCCCTGTATGTGCACTATAAATGTGTCTGTGCATACATGTTTGCTTCAAGTTTTATTAGTAACTCGAGAATATCGCCGGCTTTCAAGGAAAAGAATGGGAAAACAGGGCAAGACGGATACACAAGCACAGAGAACGGGGAGGAAAGTGAAGATAATTGCCTCTGCAGCACCAATCATCACCTAATTCCCCCAGGAAGCATCATTACGGCTCTGGTCTGTTCTGGCTTGATGAAGGGATTACGATCGCTTACACAAACGAGCGGAGAGTGAGAGAATGCACATTTCCAGCAGCTGTGCACCTACGATCAGACATCTGTCTCAGTCTTTATGAACTGTTGTGTTTCATAATTTCAAATATGCTAAATATGTGTGCAGGGCCAGACATCTCACGAGTAATTACGTCCAGTTTAAAGACTCTGAGCTCCGAGTGACTGAAAATCTATCAATCTTTTTTTCCTTCACATTTCCCCCTAAATCAAAAAAACAAATCAAAAAACACAAGAAGAAGAAACCTTCCTTGCTATAATAAACAGGTGAGCACCGAGGGTTGCTGACGCCTCTCAGTCACAGATAAAAGAGAAATAAAGGCCAGTGTGAAGGTTTGAGGAGAAAACTTCCGATGTGTTTGTTAAGTGCAGCGTGGCGCGATGGAGACAATGGAGCAAAGAGATGTTATCGCTCCATCCCACATAAACTCTTCTGGCAAGATTGTGAGAGTTTGTTTGTGTGTGTTTACCCTCGGAGCGTGCTGTGTTCCTGATGGACCGGAGATAAGAGAGAGACGCAGAAAGAGAAAGGAAGAGGCCACAGCCCAGCCTGAGCAGACACATGTATGTATGTTGTGTCTGCATCCAGTGAATATTTGATCTAATGTAGACTCCAACATTTCAACGTTTCATTGGTGCCTTTGTTGCATTTTTAACAAATTCCTCCTATATTTACCTCTAAATGTATTACATTAAATTGCTGACTGTTAGCTGACGTCTAAGAAACGTATTCATGTTGCATTGATGTCCAAGTTATACATTTCTTCTGAAACCTGCCCCAAAAATGGGGAAACGTCTTTCTTCAACTTGACTGCGCAATCGAATTGACCAAAATGTGGTGCACATGTGAAATCAGTGTTAAAGTGGATTTTGCAACAGCTCATAAGGATCAAAGGCCTGTTTGACGTCAGGCAGAAATATCTGTATTATAAACTGCTCTAATGGAGTTTGTGTGAATTTTATGTGTTGGGTTCATTTTAAAACAAGTCTAAGACTCTGCAGCCGCCTTTGTGGTTCAGTGAGACTGAATCCTCAAAGCTTAAGCACAACATTGTTTTGGACTACATGTTAGCTTTGGCATAATCAAGCCTGTCAAAGCTAGCATGCTCGTTTGTAACCGCACTACTGTTTGCCATGATTGTCCTTTTAATGACATAGTAACAGTTATTAATGCCCAGAAATAGGTTGATGGGAATGTTTTCAATGAAGTGTATTAGCACTGAGGTTTTGCTGAAGGAGTTACCAACATGATTAACATAACAGGAGACAAATGTGTGCCAAATTCACGAGATTTCATCCAGTGAACATTTAACTTTGAACCGCAAATGTTAAAAAGATGCAAAAGTTTGTTGTGGAAGAAGCTGGTCGATCATCAAAGTTAGGGTTTAAGCACTAAGTATAGTGGATGTCTGTATCGAGTTTCATGGCAATCCACTGAATAGTTCTCTAAATATCAAGATTAACGGAGAAAGCTTTAGAGCCGTGCCGCTGGCACAGCTAAAAATCTGTGTTGAGACATGAAAGGAGTTAACGTTATAAAGCACGCATGGATAAGTGAAAGTATGCAAGAATGTTACGTAAGATGTCAGCACAAAAGGAATCACAGTGCAGTGAAAAAAGAGCTTTCACAGGACAGGTAGTGGAAAACTAAGTACACCCACAGAAGAAGGTCAGCAGCAGCTTTTACAGTCTAGGTGTAACAGATCTTTGTAAAAGCAGAAGTTTATGGTCTGCAGCGTTCATCCTAACACAATCCCATAATCTTCCCAGTAGTGGGCGTCCCAGCAAATTCCCCCAAGGTCAGACTGTAAACAGAGTCTCAGAATAATTGCATTAAACCTAAGAGCTACAGCCCAGACAAGTATGGCTTGTTTGGATGGGCTGTCAGGAGAGAAGGCCTCTTCTCTCCAAAAGAACTACTACTTCCTGTAGGTATGCACCAACCAAACAAACTACAACCTCTGCAACAACCTCAGCAGGGATGGTGATTTGGGCTTTACAGCTACAGGACCTGAGCAGTTATGGAGTTAATCATGAACTCGTCTGTACACGAAAGCATCCTAGAGTCACATGTGACATGAATGCAACAGGACGACGAACCAAAGCTCAGCACAAGTGCAATGCAAGTCCTGTGAAAACTGTTCTGTATATTGTTCTGCAGAACATCTGGCTCAGATTACTTATTAAGAATGAGAGGGGTTAGGGATTTTCTCTTGGCCACGCCCACCTCTCAGGTGCAGCCAGTTGCTCTGAAGACCAGCTGAGGCTCCTGCCAGAGGAAACAGCAAAGAATAGCACAGGAAACCAGGAGGGCGGAGCATCACAGATCAATGACAATAAACAGGAGTTTCAGTCTGATTTCATGTATCTGCTCGAAGATGAACATTTCCTTTGGTCAGTGTTTTTTAATATATTCAATAACTACAAAAATAAATGGAAATAACAACATTCTGCAGACCCGAGGCCTTTCTCAAAGCTTCTTCTCCAATCTCTCCCAATCTGAGCGTCTGCCACATTTAGTGCCCAAACATTAAATGATGTAGTCAACGAAAATGTGATGGTTATATTATATTCAGGATAAATGGTACTAATGATAACACTGCTAATAATATGCTATAATAATAATAATATTTTAAAAAACACGAATCAGAGATTTTCAGAAACGGCTTTTTAAAGAACCTCAAAGAGCCGAGGAGAGTAAAAGAGGTCGCAAACATGAAGGCGAACGACCGTGTAAGCTTCAAAAACAAGCAGTAAAATCTGGTAAACACTGAAGGTCAACAAGAGTTAGAGTGATGTGGTCACCTCCACTGGAACGAGTTCAAAGACGAACGGCACTCGGAGGCCTATCTGACATTCAAGAGCAGAGCAAATATACTCGGCTGTAATCTAGAAAACGATTGATGTCATTTGAAAGTAAAGTGCTGTATATTCATGCTGCTACAGCCAAGCAGCTCGACAGAGGTCAAAATATGAAGATGTTTACAAAAAATAGAGAAAGGCCACCAAAGAAGTTTGGAGTAAGTTTTATTTTTCGCCGTGTTTCCACATGAAAGAAGGAAGTTTGTCCCACAGATTGCAGCTGTATTTATGTGCTACACCTGAATCTGCTTCGTTCAGCCGTTAGTGTAACTTCAAAAAGAATCGCACTAAGGACGCAGTAGGTAAGGTCCGCTTCAGCGTGTCCCTGTACCTGACATGTACGTCATGTCTCCAGCTTGCAGCAACACTGATGTGTGCTTCACAGACACTGTTTAGATACAGAAATAGGAAGTTGAATGCTGGCTGAACACACAAAGAGCAGAATAGTTCAGCAGAAAAACAGCCTGAGAGAGACTCTTGGTCTGTTTGGCAGGAAGGTAAATGTACTTTACTTCATCCGTCCCCTGGGGATAACCTGGCATGGCTACACTCTGTATATTAACACCTCGGCACAGGCCTGCAGACGAGTATACGTGTGCACTCACACAGTGAGTCAACACTGTTGTTGACGTCTAAGCAGGTAAGCAACTACACAAATTACATCAGAGAGGGGACATCACGAGGACTAGACAGTGTGTTGCTATTCACATGTGAGTCGCCATGATGCAGTTTTTAGGTATGGAGAGTTGTTCCTGGTTAAGACCGGCTCTGAGATCTATGAATGGAGGGACGACAGCACAGCTAAGAAGAAGAAATTCATTCCTAAGACATCATGTGCAGTTGGTGGTGAGAGAGGAAACAAAAACAGGTCGATGAAACGAGAACCAAACTGAACTCTGTTGGCTGGAAACATGAAAAGAATCCAAACACAACACTGACATAAACGTAGGAACATATTCAAACCTGTGATAACGAGTGAGGATGTCCATCAATCAGGGCGTCTTTCCTCATCTCACCTGGCACCGTCTGCTTCTGGATGTGAGGAGACTTGATTTGTCTTCAGAGAAAAATGGATGACAACAGATAAACAAGTGTTTGTTATACATCAATGATCAAAATCTGAAATACATTAAACAACTAAGTTAAGTGCTATAAGATGCCGCTATACGCTCCTTTGAATGACATGTTTGAGCCTTTTAAAGACGACAATTATCCATAAAAATATTCATCAAAATTACCATTTTCTTCAACAAAAAAGAAGACGGGAAATAATTAATCAGACCTTCAACACCATGCAAGTAGAAAAAATGCTTATGGACGCCTACAGAATGAGTCTAGCGAGTGATTGGTTGAACAAATGCAAGAAACTCTTCAAACGTTCTGCAGATGAAGACGTTTTGCATGAACGAGCGGTCAAAAAACTGAACAAACAGATGCCACAAACACATGCAACATCTTTTTAAGTCAAGAGTGGACTGGCTTCCACCTCAGAAAAATGGTGCACCAGTTGAAATGTATGTTCTTAAAATGTATGACAAAACCAATTTTCCTTGAGGTTTTCTTCAAGTGTTGCCTTTGGACGTAGTTACTGTATCAAAGAGAATCAAAACATTAACCAACTGTGCCAGAAAAGTGGAAGATTGTCTTTATTAGGCCCCATCAGGAAACACATTTTTTGCATTTAAGCTATCCTTTGTATGGGAACAATGGGAAGCCAGTGTGCCATCGGGGACCAAGACTTCTGCATCCGTATGTTGGAGTGTCCTTGGGCAAGAGACTAAAACCGAAGGACCTCCCTATGCACCCTTACGGGTTTCCATGTGTGCACGAGCTTTAAAAATAAGTCTAAGTGCAGCTTGCAGTGCACTTTGAGTACAACGTAAAGGGGTGAAGAAAGCATTAAACACTAGAGTAGGTTGAGCACAGAGCACAAGTTAGCCTGTATATCAAGTTGTTGGGCAGCACAGAGGCACATTGGTGGCCTCGCATCAAGGTTGTCGGGTTTAACCTGACAAGCATGTCCAAAGATTTGTCAGGTTAACTGGTGATTCTAAAATGGCATTTGGTGTGATGGTAAATACACAACACAAAAAACAACAACAATAACAGCAGTAATACAAAAATTGGGCATGGAAGAGCTGAGCCAAGGAGTTTTCATGACATTCATTATAAATCACACAGAGTGAATGTTAAATGTCTGAACCTATATTTACACATCCTGGCGTTATCAGAGGGGAAATCCTCGACCCGCCCAGCACTGCGCAGCTGCAGCTGATATCTGACCACTGACACAACATGGTGCAAAATCGTGCTTTACTGGAAACAAAGAGGCTCTGAAGAAGTTTTAAGTTAAAAGTTATAAATTATAATCAAAAGCATATAAATCAAAAAGTAAAACCTGTGACATTTATCCTCTGGTTCTGTGGTGAAACAGGTGTTTCCTGAGATGGAAACGACGGCTAAACTGGGAAATTTTCAAAAATGGGATTTTTTAAATGAACGGCTCCAGAGGGACAAACACTTGTGTCCACTTTTGAAAGCTTCAACTATCAGCTGCACCGTGATGACGGGCGAAGTAGCGGCTCCCAGAGGAAACCAGCAGAAACTTGGCGAGATCGTGCAAGCACCACATAGAAGGGACGTTGTTTTCCACATGACGTGAACATATGTGCATAAATTACACTTCCGTGCAGTTTTTATTTTGCATGTTTGCGTCTGCGTGTGCGTACCGACTATTGAATATAGCACAATATTTAACATGTACAAATAAGTTGGCTGTCTTGCTTTATGTGGCTTTATTGGTTTAGTTTTATTAGCTAAAACAAGTTCTGCATGCTTCATCTCAGACGGCTGCAGAGCTACACTGTGTACAGTACATCAGGGAAGGATGAATGCTGTGTGCATAGTCTTAGCAAGAAACTGGGACAAGACAAGACACGACGGAGCTAGGTGAGACACTGCTGTGTAAATCTTTCAACAACAAAACACAAACATATGCAGACAGGAGTTGCGAGCACATGCATGCGCACCACTGTGCACATGACCCACATTCTCCTCTTAAGAAGTAAAATGCCACGAGTCTGATTACTGACAGAAACACACACATGGGTAGTAAATCAGCTGTCAGCGTTGTGTGCTGCTCAGGTGCTGATTACAGAGTTGAACTGTGTAACCAGCCAGGATGGATGTGTATTAACCTCCGCGCCAGCCTTGGTGTATGTGGCACACACATATTAGCTTTAAAAAAATATGGGAAACACACACAAGCCCTCACAGTAAACTCACTA
>NC_142123.1:375000-502500 GCF_056152115.1 Neolamprologus brichardi | reverse complement strand
TATATACTGTATCTCAATGTAATCACTGCACCTAATTCCCATTTTCTTCACAAAATATCGAGACATGAGGGCTGGCTCAACATTTCTTCACAGTGCTGCATATTTCATCTATTTAACAGCAAGTTTCAGGTTAAAATCATTGTTTAAAACCCACACCTGCATTAGAAAAGCTGTTTACAAACATATCAATAAATAAATATTATAAGCAGAGGTGATGAGTGTATCAGCACCTGGAGTTTGATTATGTTCACAGTAATGCAGCCAGAAATGACATGCATGTGTTTATGTGTGCGTTTGTTTGTCATCCTCTCCTTACATCTTCACTCGACAATCTCACTTTAGACTCACACACATAAATACATGCACACACACACGAACACACATGGACTCCCTTTTCCTGCAACCCTCCCTTACATACCACAGGTCTTACATCGTCAGTAGCTGTGGTACTGTGAGACTGGACGGCTGATTTATTTTTCAAGTTTAGCCCCCAAATTTTAAAAGTATGGGGCTGTCCAAGCATCGAGAAAACCATACAACATAATTCCAACAATTAATATTATAAGTTTATGAGTGAAGGAGGCAAGAAGCAAAGGAGAAAGAAGAATTAAGGCTTTATGTTTCATGCCACAATTTATTCCTAAAACCTGTGAAACTGCTGAAACACTCCAGTTCAGTGTTTTTTCTTTGGCATCATGTTGAAAGTTAATTAAAACCTCGTGTATTTTAATTCCCACAAGTTGTTCTTAACTTCCAAGTATGTCAGTCCCAAAAAATGTTTGGGGGGTTTTCTTGTTTTGTTTTTTAGTCCATCACACAGACGACTGCTTGAAGAGATCTATAAGTGCGAGAGATCTGTTAAACAAATCCATCAGCATTAGTGTGATGCTGATACGTTCCACAAAGCCTGTTCAATGTCACTGATTAGCTTTACATCTACTGTACACTAACAACAGTAAATACAACGTCACCCATAAACCACCGTAATGTTATCACTGATGACTCAGAGTAGATCACTAAGCAATCAACAAGCTGCGAGTGAGACTCCCCTGTGCTGGAAGGTATTCATTACAATGGCCTGTTAGCTCCATCCATCTTTGACTCTCTTTGCTTCGCTGCCAACTGGATGAGAAAGTGTCTATTTCCTCATCTGTTCTGCCTCTCCATTCAGATAGTGGTTAATAGGTCATCTGACTGACTTCCAACAGAAACACTCTGATTAAAAAGACATTCATCCTCTGCCCAGATAAGCTGCATTCCCCATGCTCTGCAACAGAAGTCCAATCAGCACACTCGTCCGCCCATGCTTTCATATAACACATGTGCAGAAACACATATGCAAAAATTCTTCTGTTTCTGTTTAATGTCTTTGTTAAATCAAAAGGTGCACTGAGAACTAACACGATTTGATGCCCCACAATTTTCTATAGCAGACACACATGCTAACAACTACTGTACAAACAACTATTCTGTGTGTTCATAGCAACTCTGCAGGACTACAATGGGCCTTGATCTCACAGGCCGGCTTGCATGTGACCTCTGACCTGTGCATGCCGACCAGAGGTGAGGGTTCGTGCTGATAGCAGGGACTGGCTGACACTAATGAGACAGGGGGACCAAATAAGATGGATGAGCTGAGGGGAAAAGGAACTTTTCCAACGATCCAAAACGTTCGCGGCCCAGAAATCGCTGCACACCCACATGCACGGAAACTACACATGCACCGAGCGCGATGAGCATGCGTGACCAGGTCATGGAAGTTGCAAGTGAATGGCAGAAAAATGTAAACAAAACAAAAACATCCATTCTTGCAGAGATGCACGGAAAAACAGAGTAGAGTGTGTGAACAAATTCTGCAGGAGCTACTGCTTTCCTATTACTTGATGCTCAGGAGTTCCCACAGAGTTTGAGTCAGCGCATGGTTTCCATGCCAGAGCAGCCAGTCTGTAAAATGGGTAATGAATGAGGCAGGAAACTGTTGGATCCAGAACACACAGCCATGCAAACTGATTCCAAACCATTCAGAACCAGAACAAGTGTTAACACACCTGATGAAGCCAATGTGTGTGAAAAATGATTGTTTTCATATTTCTTTAAACTCATCTTTGCAGCCCGTGATCCACAAAAAGACTGATTCACTATTAATCTACAGACACACGCCTAAACACCACTTTAAATATCACATTTCAAACTCAAAAACATTCTCTGTACACATTTCTGTGCTTCTTTTTCACCCACACACACACACACACACACACACACTGTATGAAATAAATATGCAGACAAACACTAACATACTGTACTTCTGCCTTGGCACTAAACAACTACTCATTTGGGTACATATACACACCATGCCAATCCATAAATCAGATGATAATTGAGCAGCACTGTGCCAGTAATAAACAGAGTAGTATAAACATCCAGTGTCTGGGCTGGATACAAAAACCTCCCACTGGCATGCCGCTGGCTGCCTGCCTGGCAAACTCGAATGCTCGCTCACACACACACAAACACCGTCACAGGATGCATTGACAGTAGTCAGAAGCAATGCAAAGACATTTATATAAACACACATATGGATAATTTGATATGAGAAAACACAGATGACCGCACTGATGACAGGATTGAAATGTGTGCAAAGAAGATTTGCAGACGTCAACACAAAAGAGAAGCTATATGTCTCCACAGGAAGCATATAAAGTCTCTCATTGTGTTATTACTGTGACAGGAATGAAGACCATAAATGGATTATGCATTTACTGCCCCAACGAGACAGTCAAGTCTAAGCTTCCTGAGGCTCAGATACAGTCAATCCCCCAATTTCCAACTTTATACCTGAGAAAGTTTAAAAGGAGCCAGCAACCACAGCATGATGTCAACGTAATGATCATGGGCAGCGTGAGCAGCATTATGACGGTGGGGTTAACGGGCACACTAAATATCTACTTACCCATGTCTGCAGACATTGACAGACAAAAACAAATAATAAGACATTAAGTTAAATGATTAGACTGATATTTAAACAGGTCGCATTCATTTTCTGGACTGATTACATCAGGCCAAAAGAATGGCAACATAAAAGTGGTTTCAAGTGCTAGGACGACTCAATCTAGACAGTTTATATTTCATGGATTACCCCTTTATAAATACAGCATGTAGGAATGAGCTGAGGCCTCACACAGATCCGGTTACACTCTAAGAACACACAGACTTGTTACGAAACCGACTGAATTCCTTAAACCCTCACCTCTCAAGATCAGAGATTTTTTTCTCCTTGCAGGATTTGTCCATCTCGGCATCATTTAAAGCTCCCATCAGCCTCTCCACTTCAGCTTGTGACTTCCTGGATTCCTCTCTGTAGCGGCCAACTTCCTGCTCTAGGACCCTCAGACGATCTGTGATATCCGGACACATCTTGACTGCTTCCTCTGTAGTTTGGATCTTTGAGTATATATGTTTGTGTAAGCATTGGGGGGTGAGAATGGATTCATTAGGTACAAACACAACCATGTGTGAACTGCTACATAGACAGCATGAGAGCATTTGAAATATTCTCTACGTTGACCATCAGATCAGACGTAGCTAAACACTCACACTTCCTAACACTTTATGGTTCATTACCAAAGAACAGGTTCAGATAAACTGAAAAACATTTCAATTCTTTTATTATAAGCATATTAATATGGCTGAGCCTTAACCTGTTAGCGCTGTTAGCCTAGCATGTAATATGCTAACAGTTAGCACTAACAAAAAAAGGACCTACCGTGGGGCTCACTGCCGGTGGCCCGTCTACTTTGGTTTTCACCTAGTTAAAAAAAGAAATTGTAGATAAACAAATAAACCTTGTGACATCCTGCAGGACTAAATCATTGGCACTGATAATTATACAAGAGCAGGTGTGTTATCATCTTGCATGAACCGAAAAGGAAAAGGTAAGTCAGGCCTGAATTCTAGGTTACAATTCATAATTTAGCTGCCTGCTTTTCTGTGGTTTGCTTCCATCAGTTCCCTCCTCAGGGCATCTTTCATGTAGAGCTAGGAGTTCATTATCATTATAAAATTACATACTTGCCCTGTTTTGGCTGCGATTTTATGAGACCACCAAACATCTCAATTCTTTTCAAAATAAATGCTGAAAGAAAAAAAGAAAGAACACAGTTATGCTGATCAAACCGTTCTCTGAGAAAAATATCCCAAAGGAAGTTTCTAACCTAGAATTATCTTTCTCTGTGTTTCTGCTTTTTTCTGCTGGTCTTTGCCTCTCTGTCTGCTGTGTTTGTGAAGGTTATTTAACTTGTTGAGACAGCTGAGGCCACTCGTTTAAACATCATCAAGTGAATGTGCACAAACACTTGTGCGCGCACACACACAGTCATGTTTCATCCACTTCAGAGTATATTACATTTACTTCCACCTATTGCCAACAGTTCCCCTCACGCTAACCTCAACCACTACTCAACCAAAAACTAACCAAATCTTCATCCT
The DNA here is from genome assembly GCF_056152115.1 of Neolamprologus brichardi. NCBI lineage: Eukaryota > Metazoa > Chordata > Actinopteri > Cichliformes > Cichlidae > Neolamprologus > Neolamprologus brichardi. The sequence continues at coordinate 498,015 of NC_142123.1, read as the reverse complement.
AACCAAGTCATCACACTAAAATTTAATGATCTCTGTTACTTTGGCATGCGCTTCACCTCCCAGAGGAAGTAAGGCCGACACAATGTAACTCAGCCTTTTTCATCTGGCAGGCGGGTCTGCGCGCTACCCTTTCATTAACGTCACCTCTCGAGCGCCAATGTGTTATTTTTTCAGTGGAATCCCATTCAACACTTATGATATAAAAGAGGTTATTGCTATGATAATTATTTTCATCCAGACAAACTGTCAGTGCTTAGGTAAGTTTGTGCTGAGGGATTTATTTAACATCTATTCATTAGCCTTTTAGCCTCAGTACAATTTACATTCTATTTATTTAGCTCCTATTTTGACCATTTTTAGACAACGTTACCGTTTCTTCTCGGCAAATACAGACAATATTAGAGCTTAACATCAGTTATGTTGAGCTATTTTAAATGCATATAACATTACAGTACTTATGTAAAGTCTGTACTTTTAGTTTACTATTCTACTTTTTTACGAGTGATTTTTTAACAAACTCACTTTAAACTGTTACTTATTAGTCTGAGTAGATCAGCAGTTCGTTAAATCCTCAGACCATGCCAGATTCAGAGTCATTTAAATTACCTTTCTTCCCCATTCTGATGCTCAGTTTGAACTTCAGCAGGTGATCTGGAGTAGCTACCATGTTATTGGCTCATTATGATTATAATGAGAATATCCTCAGGTCCACATAAGCCTATGACGGTACATAACGTTCATGACTCGTCACTATGCTTGTGCTGACTATGAAGGATCTTGGCAACGGCTCGTCCTTCCCTCATTGCTGCTACATGAGGCTGAAAACACTCATTCATGTACATCAATCCACATCTTTCCTAGCCCAAAATGCTTTAGGCCTAAGTGGACCAGAGCATGCTATTTTCTTTCAGTAGATCACACAGACAAGTGTGGAAACCAGTGGCTGAGAGAATGGTAGGTCCAAAAGGAATCTGTAATATTATGAGAGGGGAAAGAAAAGATACATTTACAGTCAAATTATTATTATCATTCCTGGAAATGTCTCTTGGGTGTAAATATTTCAAAATATGTTAAATATGTGTAGCCACCAGACTCTGTACGGAGTTTTTAAACACCTGGCCAAAGACTGCAACACTGAGTCTGACATGAGAGCACATGACATTTGCCTGGTTTGAAAAGAAAAACGTGTCTTTTGAATAAGAGTCAAGTCTTTTAAGGTGGTGCTGCCTAGAAGATTTTAGCCAGCCCGCTCTGAAAAGGTCACTGCCTTCCCCGAGGTTCTTTCCTTTGAAGAGCTGGTGTTTAGTTCCAGAAGTCCTTTAATAAGCTTGGAATCAACAAATACTGTTTTATGGGAAGAGGATGAGGATGCACTTAAGCCAACAGAGCCCTGAGGTCACGATAAAAAGCTCCGCTAACAGCTTGACTGAGTCAATAATACCAGCATCTGCAGATACTGTCAGTGGACCACTGTGTGTACACGACCTGATGACAAACACAAACTCTGCAGCTGCTTGAGAGGCAAATCATATTTGTCCTACGAGAAATATTTGTCCATCTTTGGAGGTCTTGGTGTTTGTCAGGTCGAAATAAAAGTATTTAATGCGCAGCATGTGAAGGATGCTTATATTAACAAAAATAAAAACCCTTCAAAATCTTTGTGACCTATTAGGTGCAAATACAATAAATGCAAATTTGGCCACTATCCCCTTGAAGGTCCCTGTGCACCTGTCGAGTCTCCTCAGGCTCCTGAAGAACATAATCTCTGGGGTTTGTGGTTAACCAAAGCGGTCATAAGAAGTGATGATCCTTGATCGAGGGCGGGCCAGTCGCACACAGAGGTTTATGTTTGGTCCCTGAGCATAGTGAAACTGCAAATGGGCAGAACCAACAGAACTGGGTTTCCCTGCAGCACATAAGGAGACAACCATGAAGGGCACAGTTTTTTACTTTTTAATGGAGGAATCACAAAACCATTTTATTGCACTTAGTACACTCCTCCATTGATCGATCCATTGCTCCATCCTCCATTCATCCATCTTTTTTCTGCTGGATCTGACGACCAGTCTAAGCAGAGAAGCCCAGACCTCCCTCTCTCTGACCTCCTCCGTCACTTATAGAGTGACATCGAGCCAGCTGAGTGAACTGAGCGTGTGTCTGCCCTGGAGCCTCCTCCCAGTGGGTTACCAGTGCCCTACCCTGGAGTTAGGCCCCAGGAAACGGGGGGACTAGCTTATCAAACCGTAGCCCTTTAGGCCAGCCCTCCTGTGGACCCACATAACACAGAAGGGTCCATCAAGTTCTGTGGTATGTGGACTGGGTGGCAAAGGCAGAGGCCTCGGCAGTCCAATCTCCAATTACTGGACCTCGTAGTATTCAACTTTTATTCAACTTTTAAGCATACAATGATGAAATATTCAATACAAACGCCCAGCTTTTATTAGTGCATTCAAGCTAGACAGGGAGAGCAAGCTGCACTGATCTGAGTCAGAGCAAGAACTGACACAAAGTGTTTAACACTGGATTTAAATTGTTAATTAAATGTTGTTGCATTTTCATAACTTTTCCATACAAAACCTCGGAGCACAGCTTTTACTATACCTAGAATTTGTTAAGTAAAAGCAGCAGAAGTCTCTGCGCTGAAGGACTCGTGAAGGAGTGGTAGATACGTGTGATCAGAATCTAATCAAGCGCCAACATAATTCACCAGTGACCTCCCAAACACTTACAGCACAGCCTGTCCTTTGCCACAGCACTACAGGATCAACAACGCCACATTTAAATGCACGCAGACACAAACAGCAGACGTATCGATGGTTGTTTTTGTGCCGGCATGCAGGGACATGCCGACAGAGACACGCATGTATACAGGTACACAACCGTCTTTTTGAAGAATCTCTAAGTTTACATAACAGGTTTGATTGCTGTGGAGTACACAAAACAGCCTAATTATGGCAGCACTTCTGCCACAGTGCGAATCTGTTTGCTACAAAAAGTTATTGAGCTGCTGCCACTTTCATGTGGTGCGGCATCAACGTTCAAGAAGATATCATTTCACAGGAATGAGATGTGTGTACGCTTATTATGAGTATAAAAGAAAACATTCTCATAAATTCTGGCAGGACAGGGGTCTGTCCAGGCTTGTAAGCCTAGCAGAAGAAAGACGGAGGGAAAAAAGATTGCAAGGCCTTCGACTTGGCTCCCACACAGGGATACAGGATCTCTCAGATCCATAAATCACTCTCTCTTAATTCATCCTTTTATCCCGTGAGACAAAGTGCAGGCAGGCCCTCTGCGAGGAAGTTGCTAACTATACTGTTGATGCTCACGGGAGGTAATAATGTGGAATTACTCTTATTGTAAATGTTAGCATAGTAAGTACAAGGTGCAGGAAGCACATTACAAGCACAACAAACATATAGTGGTTGCACTGATGGTTGTGTGTCTGCAGTCCACACACATAGCAGACCACCTCTCTTGTGTGTTCACAGTGTATTCAATGACTGCAAAACCAAACGTAACAGCCATGCATGCTGCACACACACTTGTGTTTTCTATTATCTAAACATCAGTTCAATAGACTTGAGTCCACACTGACCTCTCCATCTGGTCTCTGGTTCTGCGATGGGCTGGGGTTACCGAGCTGGTTCTGAGGCTGTTTCTGGGGTTGCATGACTGACAGCTTGTCTTTTAATTCGTGGTTCTCCTTTCTCAGCTGCTCCAGCTCCTCCAGCCGAACCCTGTCCTCCCGGTCCTTTTGTTCCCGCAGGTTTTCAATCACTCGCTCCTGAGAAAGTGAGAAGGTATAAGAAGGTCAAATAAAAATTGATCTGGCAAGTATAAGTAGGAATAAGACAAAAAAGTATGTTTATTACATGGAGCAGAAACGACATGAAATAAATCTGTTTTCCATCCATTGTGCAAAGGATCACCAGCCCTGTGCGATTACAATTTTTTCCTATCATTATAAGCAGCATCTTGCCGAATAGGATCTCCAACATTCTTTACAAAGTGTGGCCAAAGACAAACTCATAAATGCCCACCATAAATAATACTGCTATAAATAATCGCAGTGACACAAAGGGATCGGAGCCAAGTAGCACAGAAAGAGGAGGAAGGAAGAGAAGGGCTGAGGGACAGATTTATTGTGAGTGGATTAGACAGTACTGTAGATCACTCTCTAACAACCACACGCCTGCTGATGAACCGCGCTGCAATGTCTCAACTCCTCTCTCTAATCACGTTGGACAGCAGGACAACAGCTTTGGGCTTAAACTGAGTCCACAACATGGGAGGTTGAGCAAGGTGTGCGTGTTAAAGTGAATGTGTGCGTGTTTAGGTGTGGACTGAAATGATTACCAGGGTGTTTATTCAGGTGTTTATTTAGGCGCAGAGCACAGCTCAGCAATGAGACTTTACGACGTGGCATCACCGCATGATTGGCAACTTTAAAGTCCGGGTAATTGGACAAATACATTCACTAACTCGCCCTGGCACAGGACATCACTACACGGAGAGGGCGCGGGAGACCGTGAGAGAGGCTGCTTGGCTAACAGGCCCTGCCCACTTTATGAATATCGAGGATGTGTGGGGCTTAGAGAAAGACACCAGGGTATCATAATAAATCTGGCTCTATGAGGCCCAAGTGCACAGATAAACAACACACACATATGACATCATAGACAAGCACACCAAAGAGCAGTGCTCAGCATGGGCACAGTGCCCCAGCCTGTTAATTAGAACCACAGCAGTGTGGCTAGTGGCTGGCTCCAAGAGCAGGTTTGTGACAGAGTTTGTGATCAGCAAGACACACACTCGTGCTCGTAAACACGTTACACACGCCCTGTGTTGACCACAAAGTCTGAAAAGCCTGCCAGCATTCTCCTCATCACAGCTGAATAATATGTAGGCTGCATCAGAAGTGGTTTCTGGGCAAACAAATGTGCCGGCGCAGAAGAGGGATTTACAGTTTATTGTGCCATTATGCAAGGCTGTGTGCAACGAAAACAAACGTAGGTGCTAAAAGACCCTTTTAAGTGAAAACATCGATGTGCTGTGTCGCTCTGCGTGCTGCGAATACACTGAAACCCTCATTAACCAACATGTATTAACAGACAAAATGCTGGGAGCTTACTGTAAACCCTTCGTGATTGAATAGATACAATCAAAGGCTACAAGCCAATTAAATAACAATCAGGAAATAACAGCGATAAACAAGAACACATACAGAGAGAGGAACAGGAAGTCGAACACTCCTGTATTTGACTCCACTTAGGCTGGTTTTCACATTATCGGTGTCTAAACAGACTGCCTGACAGATAATTCCACAGCGACACTATACGAGCTAAAACTCTTTGAAATCTGCACAATCACATGCAGGACTCCAAGTTTTGCTCTTGCAAGCCAAGAGAAATATATAACAGCAAATGCAAAGGCTCAAATGCTCAGTGGCAGAGGTACAAACGTGGCATCCACTGCAGCACAGCTGGACAGTCACAACTGTCCCAACTGTGAACTCTTAACCAGCAGCCGGTGCCAACGAAACGTAAACCCGTATCGATCTTTAAGCCTGCTGTGCAAACAAACATGTAAATGGGAACCATTTTTTAGCCTCCAGCGCCAAGATGATAATTTTTTAGCCTGTAGTAACAACACATGTGAGCTGGCAACAACTTTAAACATGCAACACAGCGAGGAGAGATGGAGTCCCTCTGAAATCAAGCCAGTCACTTCAAGACAGAGTGTATATATAGCTAGACTAGGATATGACATCTCCATGGCGATGCTGTGTAAAGCAATTCACATCAAACTCGTTCTCTGTTGCAGCAGGTCTGCAGTTAAAGATCGCTGGCACCATTAAACCATGACTGCAAATCCATAAACAAATCACTAAAGATTTGTGTAGACAAGAAAAATAACACCATTATTCAACGCAACAATTAGCTTCAGCTTCTTTACAGGAACGTCTTTGGAACAACGTTAACTCGACGGGCTTTCAATGTGCAAAGATTTAAACACAAAAAAGAAAAGAAGCACATCGGCCAGCAAGGTGATTTCTTTCCCTGTGAGTGGCAGCAGGCTCTGTACTGGTGACCAGCTGGTCTCTCATATTTAAAAACAACAACAGACAATAAGTGTTTACAACGAACATGCAGCCCATCTATCCCCCATGTGGTTGGTTGACCTCGGATCACATGGCAGCTGTTAAGCACAGTGATTGTGTCTACACTGTATCCTCCTGTTCATGTCGACACATGCAACACTGTCTTAATTAACGGCTTTATTCGCTGTGTTATTGTACACACAAATCTGAGTCGTATGTTGGAGCATTACAGATCTGCATTTGGCCCAATTATTGTGTTTATTTGTACAGTTGTCCTTTCTTATTTTATCTGAAGGCCTTTATTGTGATAGATTAAAGAGGAGAGAAACTGAGGATGCACCAAAGAATCAGACACAAAGCTAATATTAGAACAACACTCAGCAGGTACTGATTACATCCCACTGAGACTTTACATCACATGTGCACAGTCTGCCACATGTATGGATGTTTGACTCTGTGCATAGCTTTGTTATCTGTTATTGCATTTCTATTCCAGCCCTGATCTTTGTATTTGCCCAGCACTGTTTCTTCTCCTTATTAAAACGAACATGTTTCACTTCACCCTTGCATTCCTTCACCTCTCCCCCCATTAATTCTAAGGCCACCTCTGCCATCGGGGCTGTGCCTCTTCTGCCACTCAGCTTTTCCATCGCTCCATTTCTCTTACATTTGAGACCTTTATCCTCCTCATTCTATACATCATTCCCTCCCTACGCCCGGTTACAGACATGGACTAATCCTCTGTGTGTGTTCACCTCTACCAGTACCTCATTCTCTGCCTTACTGCTTACAGATAGCACCACATCTAGTGTGGTCTAAGTCTATAAATTAGGATTTTATGTCATTAAATTATGGCTGTGAGTCACAGTAAAGCATGAAAATTAATTAAACCATGAGCCATGTCCTAGCTTCCCTGAAACGCCTGAAAGGGTAAAACTTTCCACATTACTCCACAGCAACCAGAGTTCGACTTTCACATTTTTCAAGCGTTTTTTCCTTTACACCAGCAACAAACAGGACGACATCTCTCTGAAACTCAACCCTTGAGCGTTGACTAACAGAATGATTTTCACCTTACTTACAGTGCTTTCCCCATCACTCTTACCTTTTCTGATAAAGCTTCTTCCAGTGTAGCCAGAGCCGTGTCTGTGTTGCTGGAGTCGGTTTGAAGGCCCTGAACCCTTTCCCTCAATCCAGCCACCTGTTTGTCCTTGTCCTTCAACTGTTCCAGCAGGTTCTCAATCTGCGGAGAAAGAACAATGAGAGTGAAACAAAGGAAATCCCATCAGTGGGATATTGTTGTTAAACAAACACAAAATATTCATCATGACAGATGGAGTCACACAGAAGTTTAGACCAAACTTGGAAAGTTAAGTAGCATTTTTACCCAGTTCTAACCAACTGAAGGCTCACAACTGGAGATTGTTTGAACCGCTTAAATACTTTTTGGCCCCTGGGGACTCATCTAGAAGAGGAATCCAAACACTGAGCAGTTTGTAGAGCTTCTGACTGCGTTTTCCTGCTGTTTTGTCATCGATCCTGATGTGACGTCTCAGAGACGGCAGTGAAAGCCTCGATACAGCAGTTTGCATCACAAGAATTATAGATGGAAGCACAGCATGCAAATACATTTATTGTATGTCTGTGCAAAGCTTGTATTGAAACAGTAAAAACACCAGTGCACTTCTCTGTGGCTGTGCAATATTATTGTATGTTTTAATCTACTGCACCACAGCTCTTGTGTTTCTTGTCTTTTTTTCTTTATATCACTGTGTGTAGAACAAGTTTTGCAGATGGTTTTCTGTCATTTCTACAGTTTCTTGCTGTATTTGTGTCCTGAGCTTTTACAGAGTCGCTATCAGGCAGCACTGTCAAAACTTCTGTTGTAATTTTTAATCATCAGTAAAACTTAAAAATACATTTAACATGTGTATCAGTGTAAACACCTATTTATGCATTTATAATAGTGTATCTTTGTGTTGCTGCTGTATTCGTACTGTCACGCTGTTTTGTGAAATCCTCCCTCAGTCACTTTATTAGCTTTTCACCTGCTTATTAACACAAATGTCTGAGCCAATTGCATGGCAGCAACTCGTTGCATTAAGGCATACAGGCATCCAGACAACCCCACTCATGTTCAAACTGAGCATTAGAACGGGGAAGCTGATTTTAGTGACATTGTTTTTGGTGCCAGGCAGACTGGTGTGAGTATTTGAGAAACTGCTGGTCTACTGGGATTTTCCCACCCAGCCATCTCTAAGGTTTACAGAGAATTATCTGAAAGAGAAAATAGGCAGTGAATTGCATCCCCATGGCATGAAAGGTCAAAGAAGAATGAACAGACTGATTCCAGCTGACAAGAAAGCAAAATAACTCAAATAATCACTCGTTGCAACCAAAGTTTGCAGCAGAGCATCTCCTCCAAGCAGACTGACCACCGTGTACCGTTCCTGTCACCTAGGAACAGGAAACTGAGGCTGTAATTAACATGGGCTCACAAAAACTGGAAAACAGAAGATTGGGGGGAAAGTGCCTGAATGAGTTTCCATTTCTGCTGTGACATTTAGATGACGGGTTCAGAATTTGTCTTAAAAATCATGAAAGCGTTCATCCAGCTTATCGAGAGTTCAGGCCAGTAGAGGTGTGGGGGATATTTTGGCACACGTGGACCCTCTCAGCCGCCTGTACAGTCACCTTAGACGTGTGGTGTAATGAGAGATCTGCACATTGGATCGACTGTGCTGCTCACATGACAGCAAGAAACAAAATCTCTGAGAAATGCTCGCAGCACCTGGTTGAATTTGTGTAAACTGGGAAAGTTTTCAAAAGTAAAAGGGATCCAAACTGGTAGCAAGGTGTACCTAACAAAGTGGCCAGAGAGAGTAGAGTGGACAGCAACTCCCGTTCCTTGAATCTATGTCCAACAGACAGTATGGCATCAACAACATCCGCCTTATCAGTTTAGTAGCTTTATACTAAGAGTTAATTCAGCCCATTGACTTGCAGGACGTCTGCCTTCTTGCAGCTAACCTCATGTTGCTAAAGTGGTGGTGTAACAGTCAGTTGTGGTGTTCAGCTGCCTTTATCTGATGAACATCTGCAAAACAGAACAAAAGCTCGGATGCACACACACAAAAGCACACAAACACAAAACGCTCGGAGCTGTACCAAACAAAACACTAACAGATGCAGCTGGAGATGCAGCGCCATGCAATGAGACTGCAGAGGTCTACAAATTAGTTTCAAAGGGACATCTGGTGATAATGCATGTTAATGTGGTGACAGGGACTTGTACAAGCACATCTGATGTTCCCTTGAATTCTGGATTAATATGATTATCATGAAAAAAGATGAAGTTCTTCTTTAGTAGTTTTTGTTTCAACAGACAAAGTGTCCCATTCCCTCACCGCTGCTATGGATTAATAACACAAGTGACCCAAGTGATGCATTGTCAGACCAGGGCTTGTAAGCCTAACCGTTGTACAACAAAAGGGATTCGTTGTTTAATGAACATGAGATTCCAGTTTTTCAAAAGCCCTCCGGGCACCAGGAGACCACAGTTTACTGCAAAAGTGGCAGGGTAAAAAAAAGTTGCATTCCAGTCATGGGTGCATAGATAGATAATGTTCAAATCTCTGCAGCTATTTTACAAATGAATCCAATTAGACTAGACTTTGGTGTTTTCTGCTCCCCGGAGGGCAAGAGTGAAGATTTACGGGAGCCATCTTGGTTTTGGAATTTGAGGGAAAGTGATAGAAGGGCTGGAAAAAGCAGCCAAGACCCCTCGGCTGATCTTGATAGGTTAATAACAGTCATTACACAACCAAGCTAAAGGCTCTGGTAGGTTAGTCCACCACCGACAGAAACATTAGAGCCTTCAGGGAATGATGGGAAAGCTTCACACTACCAGACTGAGATAAAGTTCCCAGTAATTCCTGATTGCCGTGGGTGTGTTTGATGGCATTTTAGGATGGACACTGTGAGAAAAGGGAGGGGCATGTGGGTGGCTCCATTCATTCTTTCATGTTTCTCTCATTTAAAATGAATGAAGTGCTTTTATTTACTTAACTGGGATGTAAGTGCATGCAAGTCAAAGCAACAAACACACAATTCATGGTGAAGGCTGACAGATTATTCGAGACTGTAACAAAATGCAAGAAATAAAGGAGGAAATACATGAAAACTTTGTGGCCTCTGGTTGTAGGGGCCTTGTTGTCAAACGCACACACCGAAACATACAGTACACATGCACTCATGCACACCCTTGTCCCTGTGGGCTGCATGGAGCCCTACTTTAGGCCAAATTGAGCGTGTCACCCCTGGTCCTTAGATAAATGATTACATTCTTCACCAGTCTTAAGTTTGCTTTGGCCTGGTCCTACAAAATAACAACCGCTCGATGAAATATTTAGCCTCGTCGCTTGGCCCGCTGTGAAATTGTGCAGAAAAACATTAGAGGCAACTTAAACCTTATAGCAGCGGATCAAAATGAGCCGAGCGACTCGCGGATATGGGAAAGAGGGCAAGGAATTCTATCAGAACTCTCCAACTTCAATCGCGCACTCTTAGGAGAAATGTCCTGTGTGGACAGGCGAGGAGCAGGGCAGCTGAGAGGGGGCCTCTCTTCCAGTAGCTCGGTTGTTATGATGAGAACAGCAGTCGCTCATTTTATCTCCCTGTGCATGAGGCGACCTCAAACTAAACTCCCGCATCTCTCTCTCTCTTCCTTTCATGCACACACACGTGCATGCACATGCACACACACACACACACACGTGCATGCACACACACACGTGCATGCACATGCACACACGCACATGCATGCACACACACACACTGAAGCCTTTTATCACTGAACTATTGGGCATCTGTCATACCATTCTCCAACCAAACACACCTCCCCATGGAGGCGGACCACCTACAGCAGCCATCTTCCAGAGCAGGCACTGCGATGTGGACTCTCCGTTTCAGTAAGTGTGTATCCTCTCGAGAAACCATGACGTCTGTCTCAGTCGTCTCCCACACACATGGCGCTCTGTTTGACTGTTTTGACTGATAAATTGATCAAAAAGCTGATATTGCAGGAATAGGTTCTCATTAAAAGTGGGAGTGCTGATGTATACCTCTCACTGACCTTGACTCTGAACATGCTATTGATAGTTGGAGTTCAAACACGCAGCTAAAAAAATGAAACACAGCAAAGCACTTTATTCCATTTGTCCGCTGTGTTTGCAAATCCGCTGGGAACCGTGTTTTTGCATTGCAGTTGTAGTCTGTTAAACATAATTAACACAAGCTGAGTTCTAATGTAACGGGAAAGAAGTATCAGGCTCTGTGTCTCTGGCAAAAACGGTCATCTAAAAGCAGCTTGTTCCGGAGGAGAACCACAAACCCGGTCGACCCGTCTGTCGTCCAGCCAACTGAGAACTAGAACTCTGCCAGAGGAATCATTTCTCCAGAACACAAAGGAGACCAGGGTGGAGTGTGACCACCATAAAAATACAATCATTTGTATTTTTAAAACACTTTTGTACCAATAAAAATACCAAACAATAATTGGCTGCACTTTCTGAAAGGCAGCTTACTTGTCATCGCCTCTGAAAATATGACGGCGACAACTGTAAAACCCAAAGATCCTGGCACTGACATCCATGCGCGCATGCTTTCATATGCTCAAACACACATAAGCAAAAACACAGAGCGGCAATAAAAGCGAAGTGAACAACATGCAGTAACTGTACGCGCATTTCTCTGGAGAAATCTAGGTCACCGTTAAACAGAAACAGTACAGACATCTACATGCTGGAAATATCATACTGCTATGTCAAGCACGCCGCAATCACACACAGCCGTGGTAGTGTACGCTTAAATGTGTGTGCACGCATATTGTTCCCATCTCCAGCCATCAAAGGCTGTTGATTCCTGGATTAATAAAGGGCTCCTTCCTGCTTCTGAGCACTCACACACGGCTCTTCAAAGAGAAACGCAGCCTATGTCATGAAGAACAGGGAGCACGGTGACCTTTCAGCGTGAGCTGGGTGTGCTTGCACTTCATTTAACCCATGTCCCACCATCACCCCCCATCTCTGTCTATGAAAGGCAACAACATGGGCAAAACTGGCAGAACGGAAAGACCGATAATATGTACGTTGGCGCCTCCATGTGGTAACATGCCGTCATAAGTTCCCTGTTTAATTTGGAGTGGATCCTTTAGATTTAATGTCAGGGGTTTGCTTTGTGTGATTCATCACCACTAAGTTCTTTGAAGTGTGTATATACAGCATTATATACAGTATGTTATCTTGTTTACCTGTTTACAGAGCAGAGTGACACAAAGGACATAATGTCTTCTCTGGCTTCAGACTTTACCTGCACAACCTGGAAATCCACGAACACTCAAAACACTGCCTCATTTTGGCAGCAATACCAGGAAGCATCAACAATGCAGAACAGGAAATTCCCACCATTGCCTAACAGCAGATTCACCAGTACTGAGCCGTATGGCTGAGAATGTGAACGCCAACACGACACAGTGACCTTCAACACCTTTCCCAGATTCCCATCGGATGTCGTTCCTAATGTTGTGCAGCTCTGCTTGAAGATTCGTTATTGGTTCTCGGCCGTAACGCCACGAGACGAGTGCTGCCCCAGAGAGGAGTTAGGTGAAGTGTGATGCTCAAGTTCTGGAATCATCCACACTTTGCTTAATGAGGAAAAACTGAAGTCATTTATCTTTAATTTTGCTAATGTGCTGCTGCACATCAAAGAGCCAATGACTCTGTCTGTGTGAATGAAGAGGTATATCTCGACCACCTCGGCTTCAGAGGAGAAGTATTTATAATATTCTTTTCCAACCGTGCGTTTGTGAACAGGAGAATAACATTTGTATATATAATTACACATTTATTAGTAATTAATGGCTATAACAGTAAAGTTATTACCGAGAAACAAGAAAAACAGCTGTTAAACAATGTTGTTACTACTTAATTAAATAATGCAAACAGATTTTTTTAGCTCTTTTGATGTGTTGTCCAACACTTGGCTGCAGAAGAGAGCTTAGCTAATTGCACAAACGTGTTCTGCTACTGTGTGCTTGCATGTGACTTCGTGTCAGTGCAATGCCATGAGACCAAAAAGGAGCATGCAGAGGCAGACAAGCAGGCAGAGCCAAGAAAAAACAGCTGAAATGCAACTGGAAGCAAGCGAAAGAGACAGAATCCTCTACGGGTTTCACTACGATTACAACTACGGGCTGTAACTCTTACAGAAGCTTCCTCGCCATTACCCCAACATTCATTCTGCTTCTTACCACCAGTGACTGCTCACAAATACAAAGGTGCTCTGTGTTCTTTAGAGAAACATGTGCTCTCATTTGTATGCAGCCACAAAGGCACGTAAACATACACAAATGTAGACAGACATTCACTTTGTGCTCGCAGACAAGCAAGAATACAGAATACATAAAAACCTTATAATTCAAGGCTACTTTCTATATGTTTACGAGCAAGCAACTCTCATTGTATGAGCTCATTTAAGAGGTCATATTATATTTTAGAAGATAGGAATATCATTTACTGTCCTTCATTTGGGAAATTCAAGTGTTCCAGCAGCAAAGTGACAGGCAGATGGAGCATGTAGTTTCCCAAAATAGCAAAGAATAAAGTCCAACAGTCGAACAGCTGCTGGGAGAAGGGACCTGCGATAACACTCGTCTGTGCACCGAGCATGCAGCAGTCTGTCACAGCTTCATGCATGGGGTGGAAGACATAAACAAAGGGTGTGTTTGGATACCTGCATTTTAACTGCAAACCTTTTGTAAAATCTACATATGAAAAAAAAGAGTAGCTGGTCATACTGCAAGTGATTTTGGAAATGCATGAACATAAAGGGGTGTATGCAGGAGTCCAATTCTGGTTCAACCTCCTTTTTTCTTTCCTTACAGAAAGTTCTTAAAGAGATATGCCTGTACTCACAGAAGCTGTGGTAACAAAAGCATGTTTCCTTTTGCCCGTTTCTTTTCTTTTTCACCAGGCCAGCTGACCAATAACAGCACATTGGGCTTTTCAGAGGGAGCGCGGTCTTGAAGGGACAGGAGCTGAAACTGTTGTACACAGAAGGAGCTGCATTAATGAACAGAGAGAGAAATATGTTTTCTGAACATGAAAGAAAGGGCTTCTGTTAAAGCACAGGCACTAAATAAAATTGGTAACCTCTAAATGAGCATAAAATAACCTCAATACATGAACTAGGTTAAAACACCCACAAATTTTCTGGTCAGATATTATGTTAAATAGGTCGAAAAAAGGAATTTGGACAAAGAGGCCACGCTGAACAACAGAGTGAAACATGTATAGTAAAGAAGCCAAAGCGTCAGCGTTTCTGCTTCACTAGAGCTTATAATTGAAAAGCCAGTTAGAGAGGAAAAAAACAACAACAAAAAAATTAAATATTTAACCTCCCACCACCTCAACCTACCAATTGGGGGGAAAGTGCGTGCACACAAAATTATAATAGGGGTCTGAGTAATTTCAGATAAGATCTTGGGAACAAATGAGGGCAGCTGTGAGATGGTTTACAGTTATTTTAACTTGTTGGCTAAATGTAGAGAGGCTCGTTCTGCAGAATATAACACACATCTGAACTACAAACACCTCTTTAGACTGTTTCAACACTGACACTGACACAAAGTAACAGATGCATCTAAACAATGGCAACATTTATACAAGCTCTACTGTTTGTGTAGACCTGGTGCAAAGACACTTCTTTTACCCAAAGAAGCAGGAAATCATATCCACCAGTATAGTTCTGGACTTTCACTGTAACATGTGGCTTATTCTGAACATACAGCCTCTGCAGAATACAGGCACACAATCAGGTTGTGATTATTATCACGAATGTTGGGCTGGGGTCAGGCAATGGGGGCTACATATAACATTTACACATTTGACAAGTAGACGTCCTCCCCCTCTCTCCGCACATTCTTCCAGAAAGTAATTCACTCAGAAACCTTCCACGTGCATTCAGACATGAACCCACACACGTGTAGAGATACAACACCCACCGACCTGCAGACAGAAAGACGAAGCGAGCATTGTTTTCCCACCGATGTATTCTGGTTGACCAAATAGCAAAGTGAGCAGAGAGAGACTCCTGCAGACCCAGACAGGCTGCACTGGTGCAAGCTCGGCCGTATGTGAATGTGTCTGTGTGTGTTGGCCAAGTTGATCCACGTCCACGATCTTTAGACTCAAGACCCTATCTCTGCCCCCCTCAGCTGTGGAATGCTGCAATGATTGCTGGGTAATTACCCCGATGCTTTAGTCCTCTGCTCCCAGCACCATTAGTATTAAATCTTTTCTTTTTCTTCACTTTGGAGGGAGGCAATGGCCGTCCTTTGATCAGGAAGAAAGAAAGAAAGACCGGCCACCCGGCGGGGACCACAGCAGCTGTCTCCACCTGTGGCTGCTGACCCAGGCCCACTTTACAGTGATCTGGTCAGACAAGTGAAATGCAGTGTACAGTCGTATCATTCAGCTCCAAGTGGTCAAAGTTTGACCCATTTTCTCCTGATAGTATTAGGCATTCATTTTAAGTGCCTGTCTTACATGCTATGAAACACTTTGGTTGAAGCAGGTCAGCTGGAGTGATAGCGTGCCGTCATCATGATGCAGTCAGATTTGAGCTCTTCATTGAGTTGGAGAATCATCAAACACATTTGATTACTTGAACTGAAGTATGTATTTGTGGTCAGGCAAAAGATGGACTGGAATAGCTGGGGGCTGACATATGGCCCAATGCTAGGGTTGTCTTGACTGATGTGTAGCCTGGCTCCAATCAGCCAGCCTCAGGCTCTCACATTAACCCTGGCTGATTGCTGATAGGAACAGAGCGGGATACAGGGAGGCCTATCACAGGCAGTTTACCAGAACCTCCCCAGCTACGATGGGCTTATCTGCAGCCGTGTCTCTGCGCTGTGATTGGTCAGCTGGAATCCATTAGGATGAAAGGCATTGGTGGCCTCATCACAGATCTATCAAGATCACACACACTAAAGCAGGAACATGAACGTAGATGTGAAGAGTTATCTGCACGGATCTCTGAGCTGCTGCACACACAAGCGCTCACCTGGAATACGTACGTCCTACAGATGTGTGCAGCAAAGGCATATACTGTAAAACAGACGAGCAAACTGACTGACACGTAGCCGATGCAATCAGAGGTCTTCCAACAGACCTGCTGGAACACCTTTTACCCCTTTTATCCCCCAAGAATCGTGAATATATCTTTGCTTTGGCACATCGCACTATTATGTGTGTTTAGCAGTAAGAGGAGCTGATTTTGTTTTTTTAATGGAATATATTTGGCTTGGACTGTTGACATGACAAAAAAAGCCGTTCAAACGGTAAATATAAAACTTGCTAAAATAAGCAAAGCTTCCTGGCTTGGATTAGAAAATCTACCAAAAGATGCCAACTTTCAACCCTTTTTAGATTTCTATATCAAAACCTGTGGACAAGTTTCCATCAGTATTAAGGGCTGATCGTACACCAAAGTGTCACCGGACATAATAACCTGTTTTAATTGAAAGCGCTTATTAACAATGGCAGCCCTCCTCTACGTGGCCTCACCTCAACAGCTGCACGTTGATTTAGGCAGGCAACTAAAGTTTCCACAGCACAATGTGTTAGCATCACTCCAGATAGACGTTTTAATCACGTCTGAGCCCTCCAAGCAACTAATTATACTAACATTCACCTGGGAACAGCACCGAAGAAGAAAACGAGAGGAAACACATGCAGCGACGGGGGAACGGTTAAAGGTAAGTGAAGCTGTGAGGTGCACTGTGAACTTGTAGAGGTGGAAAGTATACATAGTCTTCAACACGCTCAAACCTGTAACTGAAGCCACCATGTGACTATCAAAATATCTAATTTGGAGTTGGGGTAGCAGTCAGGGCCTATACCTCCCTGGGTCACCTACGAGAGGCTGACTCATTTTAAAAGACACAATGACCTGCACGATTAATCGTTAGAAAATCGCGATCTCGATTCATAGTTATGTGCGATCTCATTTCCAAATGACAACGATTTTTTGAAAAAAAAAGACAACGATTGTACCGCATTTTGATCCGGGACGTAATCTGCATGAAAACAAGCGCTCACTCTTCCTGCTCAACAAATGACGAGGGCGGAGCTTATACCACGTGATACAGAAGCTGGCTGCTAAAATTAGCAGGGAAAACAACGGAGAGCACGTCAGGGATGACGAGAAAGTGACAGGAGAAAATCCGTCCCGGTCAACCACCCAAACATCAATAACGGGAACCTTATACAGCGCTTCCCTATACCCGTCGAACCGCAGGCACAAAGAAATTACTGAGGCTATTACTTATCACCTGACCAAAGATATGGCTCCATCAACACTGTGCAAAACGAGGGATTTAGGAAAACGATCAACACCCTAGACAAACGCTACACAGCGCCGTCCCGCAACTATTTTTCTATTGTTGCTCTACCTGCTCTATACACGCAGTGTCGAGCAACGGTGGAGACGCAATTTCAAGCAGTACAACATTTTGCGGCAACGACAAAACGTGAGACATTTGTTGTTTTTATGTTTATTTATTGTTTTTATGTTCAGTCTCAACTGTTACGAAGTAGATGTGCAGTTAATAAGTGCAATAAATATTTATACTGGAAAAGAAAATCGTGAGAGAATCGTGATCTCAATTCTAAGCAAAAAATCGTGATTCTCATTTTATGCAAAATCGTGCAGCCCTACAATGACCTCAACATCACTGACGATGTGTCTCATCATTTTAAAAAAGACACACTTGTTATCACTGTTTTGTGTAACTGTTTGACATGCTCAGTGATAATCAGATGCACACATCTGTTTGTCTGTTTAGCTATTTAACTACTAGCCCAACTGCAACCACGACAACAAAAGGACCAATTCAACCTCCTCCCTTGGCCGTAAATCACACCTAATTCCAACCTCAACTCTAAAAAACTCTTAAGCCTAAAACAGCCTTTGTCTCAAAGGCCAAAAGGTCTGTCCAAAAGGGACAACCAGTCAAAACGCCCTCCCTTTCCAAAACTGTCTTCACTTCCAAGGTCAGCACAGCTATTCTTGTTGCACTGACATTTCACTGTGGACAGCCTCACCCAAACCCTAACCCCTTCATTAGGACCAGGCTTCGGCCCCCATGAGAACTACTGGTCTCGACGAGGTTGGTGGACGCGGAAAAAGCCTGTTAAGATGTAACAAAAACGCACACAGCTACACACACACAATAAACACTGTGTCAATGCTGGACTAATATGTTCCTTCTATCAACATGCAGCATTTCCTCTTGCTATCCATATGCATTACACTCAACAGTACTAGTGTGTTGGGACGATGTGTAACATATTTGGGAGGAGAAACGGCAAAGAGAGAAAGTGGAACACTGAAGGTTGTTTTGGGAAATATCTATGTGGGTACAAAAGGTGTAAAATGTAGAAGACATTACAACAAGATTAAAATTAAAATCTTTCAAGCAATGTTAAAGCTCATTAACGATAAAACATTGAAGACAGACGAACAATTGCTCCAGAGAGACAGTGAGCGGAGAGCTGAGTGGGGGAGGAAAAAGAAGAAATGCATAAGGCCAGGGGACAACTCGATTTATCTTCATATCAATCTCTTTCTCTCTCTACTTTTCTTCACAATCAAAGGGCTGGCCATGTTGATGACACCAGGCCAGAGCCAGTGATGAAAGGGTCTGGCAGAGGATCCACCCAAACAGAGGTTGGTTCCCCTGAGAATGTCTGAGCGAGACCTGCTAAACACTATAATAGCTATAAGAGGGGCCCTTGTGTACACGGCATCCATACAGACGCACAAACATTCACACATTGTGCTCGGTCTGCAGCACATGTAATCGAATCTCCCTGCCTGTGGTTGCTATAGGAGGCAACATGATAGGGGATACTATACTTCCATGCATACAGACAGCCTTTTTAAAAGCATGAATATGGATCGAGATGACCACAATGTTTGAACATGAATAACATATGTAAGGCAAAACCACACCACAACCGGCCATGCATATGTACCTCCCACAGCCCTACCCCCTCAGAGAAAGAGGAAGAAAAAAAAGAACCAAAAATGAGAAAATAAATAAATAAATGCATCATTATGCATTGGTCATGGTCTCATAGACCAAGGGCTTGAACAGAGCTTCCACTGTTCTGCATGACACACAAGACCAAAATGCCCACACAACTTTTTTTTGTCATTCAAAGACCGTTTCCTCATTATTTTGAGTTAAATTAAGCCTCTTGCTATTAAAATCACCCAGGGCTCAAACTATAGCAGTGACATCATGGTACCATGCAATAATTCATGGTGAACATCCATGTCGATGCCAGCAAGAGAAAATTCCTCTCACTCTCTTGAAACAGAGAACAAGGCAGTAATGGCACAAACTGCAATGTAAGCTAGTCTGTGTCGCAGCGTCTGTGTAATAATTTAAAAAAGGGGTAAAAAAGCACCACATGTCAGAAACCCTTAAATATCAAATTCAAAAGGGCCTCACAGATATAAACATGGCTTTACTGCATCTTTATGAAATTGTTAATTAATACATAAAATGAAACCAATAAATCTGATGAGGAAAGCTAAACATGTCATTAATTAGTCTGTTTAGATGAAAACTAAACCAGAAATTCCACAGAAAAGAAAAACTGCAAGAGAACAGTAATTATTCAAAAATCCAAGATAACACAGGAGTGGGCGGGGCAAATCAAAGGACGCTAAACTGCCACGAAGAACATGCGTGTAAACGAGACTGATGCCGCAAACCTGTTGTCCTGTTTTTCAGCTTACTCCCGTCCGTATCGTATCACACTCACATCCAACAGGCTGTTCTTGCTCTTAGACACAACGACACACACACACTGACCCACACAGGAATCCAATATCATGCACCAGTTGACCTGTCGTCAGCCTTTATCATTCTCACCAGCTCTCTGGGTGGCGGGTGCTGTTTGCAGTGAAGACAGAGAGCCTGTCGCAATAAAACAGATGCATCATCTGAAGCCTCAAAGCTCTTTTCATCAGCGGGGGAACATATATGAGAGATTAATAGCTCTGTGAAATCTGTTTAGTTGACTCATTGGAAGCTGAAAATTTTATGAAGAGGCTTGGCACTTTCCATAAGATTTAATCTAAACCTCATTACATCGTGTCATGAAAGTAAAAACAGTGCTTGTACACAGCACATGTCTTAGTTATTGAAATAATATTCTCATGACGTTTTTTCTTTTCTCCAACTGTGCGGTTTGTCATATCAAAATGTCCCTAGTGAGGGAAATGTAACCCCACGGTTTTAGAAAAACTTTATTCAACACTGAGAAGTCTTCAGACACAGCTGGGGGTGTGGGGGTGTGGGGGCTGGTGGCAAAATAACTTCAACAGGATAAGACTGGTAAGGAAACAAGCCACACTCCTGTCTTTCCTCTTGTATACAGATCTGTAAGTTATAGCCCAAGCCTGCTGGGAAACGGGAAATTTCGAAAACAAATCAGTACGAAATGGTCAGTTTACACAGAGCGGTTACAGTGCGCACAAAGTTAGTCAAAGAAGTGTACTTTTCAAAGGAATCATATCTAGAGATCATGACTAGCATTTCCATTCCACTGAAAAAATGTGACCCAGATAGCAATAACATTAAGATATCTTTTTAAAAATATTCCCATAAAAGGATTAGTCACATGACACGGCTGCTTCTCCCAAAGGCCACATTTTCTCACATCCTTCGGGGTTATTTAGCCACACAAACACGTACAGTCATATCTGTCTTTCTGGCAACAGAAACCAGTTTAAAAATCATGTAAATTACAGAAACACTGAAACTGAGTTCTTTCTTTTTCTTTCTTTTGTTTTTAATTAAATTCATTGAATTTGTATCTAATGTCAGCAAACAGTTTCAGAAAAAGTGCAACATTTACTCTTCTGTTGCATCACATCTTCTTCTTTTAACAACATCCTACAAAAGACTTTGGGTACAAGCCGTTTTAGAGTCTTCATCTACAAAAAGGTTTTACCTTCAAAGCACTAACAGCCATAATAGTGGTGCGGACGTTTTTCACACCATATGCATGAACACAACCCGATGCCATCACTCACACTGGCTTCCAGTTTTCAGCTCCTCATCTTAACTGAACTCAGGCCGAGGAAGTGGGTGGCTGTTTCTGGATGTTACTTTGCACTTTTGTATCTTCGTCATAAGCTAAAATAGTTGGAACGTTAACACACAAGTTAGTGACCCAATAATTTCCCCCCTTCAGCGTAACTCCAATATATCACCTACACCGACCTGCAGCACAAAAAGTACCTTGTACAGATCATTACAACACGTTTTGCTGTAAACCTTTGCTGTAAACCCTGGCAAGAAAAGGTTGTTGCAGACCATGATAATGAGACCCCCCCCCCCCCCCCCCCCCCCCGTTATGCACACTGTTATGCACTATATCACTATTACATGCCATTACCTTTCTTCTTTAACTTGGTTGGCAGATACTGCATGTTCTTGGTCTGTGCTCACTGCTCTCACCATCTTGCCAAGCGTTACTCTTGTGTCTCGTTTCCATCTCTCTGTGCTTTTCTCTCATGTCCAGCTGCAGCAGATGGACAGCACCTCCATGAGGCCGGTTCTACCAGAGGTCTCTTCCTGTTCTTTCTCTTGATGGCAGCCAAGTGCATGCTCATTGGGTTTTCTCTCTAATACTGTAGGGATTTTACCTTAAATTTAAAACACCGTGAATATGACTGTTGTTGTGGCCTGCACTATATAAACTGAGTAAATAGCCGTTTGGTTGACCCTTCCCCAAACATACACCAAAGCCAAAAAACTCAACCAAACAAGCAAATACAAAATAGCTCGACTGGATTAAACTGCAAAACTCTGGTAGAGACAACCAACTAATTCAGCCCTTTTGTGCTTCTAAAAGAATTTCAATGACATGCTGTGCTTCAGAAGCAAAAAGTTGGCAAAAATGTCTTTGCTATTTCAGAAACCTCTTAAAAAGTAGGCAAACTATCACATCTACCTGGAAAAAGAGACACGGAAGAAACCTTTGTGCAAAGAGGCGAAGATAAGCAAGATGAAAGAGGAGCCGGAGATGAAAAAGCAAAGAAAGGCCAGAAGTTGAAAATCTGAAAGTGAACTCAAAGTCAAAGTGCACTCAACATTGAGCTCACAGTCTTATGAGACAAGGAATGTCTTCCAGCTGGCAAGGGAGGACAGAGAAGAAGAAAGAAAAGCCTTTAGGAGAGGACTCAAGAGTGGTCTTTAGCAGGAAGACATTCAACATGAAAAGAAAGAAGATGGTCATGGCAAGAGCGGCCTACAAGAAAAGTCAGACTTTCAAATGATGAGGGAAGTTTTCCAGCTGGAGAAACTGAACATGAAAACAAAACCCCACTTTGAACAAAGAACCGAGGATGCACTTATGGAGGGCTTTGCATGGTGAAAACAACGAGATGATTGATGATATTAAGTCTTTTAAGATAGAAAAGGATGAGACAGCAATGTTGAGAAAGGCCTATTTCCAAGAGAAGAAAGACATTCAGAGCATTGCACAGGCTTTCCAGTTGGAGAAGCAAAGCACAGAAAAAGAAAGAAGAGGATAACCTATACTGACGAAATTATGACTTTAAACTAAAGAAAGACAACGTGAAAATAACCACAACGCACAAAGAGGAAACTCAAAAAAATGATGGCAGAGAGTAGAAAAGGAAGAGTTAGCTTTAAAAAGGAAGGGCTACATTCAGGTAAAGGTATCAAGAGTATGTGATGCTTTCCAGCTGAACAACTAGAAGGACTAGAAAGAACAGCCCATGTTAGGAGCTTAAATTCAAGTGGAGGAGGGGCTTTAAAACTGACAGACAGAAAGGTGTTGGAGACAGAAAACAAACAATGACAACAATAACGGAAAAAGAACAATTTACTGGACTTATTTGTCACCACACACACAGGAACCACTTTGTCAGCAACAAAGGCTTTCTTTGAGCCAAGGATGGAAATACTCACAACCAAGATGCTCACGGTGCTGTCAAACTGTTTTAGTACCAAGCAGCCAAATGTGAGCATCCACCCATCCACCCATCCATCCATCCATCCATCCACCCACCCATCCATCCATCCACCCATCCATCCACCCATCCACCCATCCATCCATCCATCCATCCACCCACCCATCAATCCATCCATCCATCCATCCACCCATCCATCCATCCACCCATCCATCCATCCACCCATCAATCCATCCATCTATCCACCCATCCATCCATCCATCCATCCACCCACCCATCAATCCATCCATCCATCCATCCATCCATCCATCCACCCACCCATCCACCCATCCATCCATCCATCCACCCACCTACCCATCCATCATCCATCCATCCACCCATCCATCATCCATCCATCCATCCGTCCATCCATCCATCCACCCATCATCCATCCATCCGTCCATCCATCCATCCATCCATCCACCCACCCATCCATCCATCCATCCATCTACCCACCCATCCAGCCATCCATCCATCCACCCACCCATCCATCCATCCATCCATCCACCCATCCATCCATCATCCATCCATCCATCCACCCATCTATCCACCCACCCATCCAGCCATCCATCCATCCATCCATCCATCCACCCACCCATCCATCCACCCATTCACCCATCCATCCACCCATCCACCCATCATCCATCCATCCATCCATCCATCCATCCATCCATCCATCCATCCACCCACCCATCCACCCATTCACCCATCCATCCATCCATCCACCCATCCACCCATCATCCATCCACCCACCCACCCATCCATCCACCCATCATCCATCCATCCATCCATCCACCCATCATCCATCCATCCATCCATCCATCCACCCATCCATCCATCGAACTGGAATTTAAGAGTATAGGAATTTTGGAACAGGAACCTTCTTGCAGTGAAGCTATGCAATCAATTTTAAAATAAATTCACTGGAATTTGTACATTTTTAATTGACACTGCAATACATTTATTAAACTATTTGTAGAATCAACATGCTATTTTATGTGTATGTAAAAACAATGAGAGAGCCACAGTTTAAAATACCTGGCACACTTCTTCATTCAAATCACTCTCAGTCACTTCGCACTTCAATTCATTCGTTAACACATATTTCAAACATTTTCATCATATTCCTGCTGACGTTTTTTAGGGTGTTGCAGAACTTCTGCCTTTTAATGTTTACTGTGGCATGATGAATGAGGAGCACGTCTGCAGCAATAATATTTGTAAAGGAGAAAAGGAAACACAAAGATATAGATAGAGAGGGAGGCTTTCTGAATATTTCAATGAAGAAAAAAAACTTGCTGGTGTTAAAACAGCCATCAACACAATGATATGAAGGAAAAGCAAAGCATTTGCAGTAAGCCCACGTTTGAGCGTGTACTGATGAAAACTGATGTCAAAGCACCACAGCAAACCATGACACATCCCTAATTACAGAGCTTTTGACGTGCAGCCACTTTGCATTTAAATGGAACAGCTATAGTAAACGTGACATTTTTAGAGGACAACTTCACAGCCAACTGGAGTGTGCAACAGGGATGAGCTAAAAGCAAGCATATTGCTTAAGTCAATGCTATAGGGAGGAGTACAGCACGTTATATGCGGTGCAGAAAGATCCTCAAACCTTGTGGTCACACAAACATAAAAGATTATGTATATTTTTAGAACAATCACATGCACGCATACACCCTGATGGCACTTTATTTGACCTTTTGTGCTCTTTTTCTTAAACTCAGCAAGTGGCAGAGAGGGAGAAGACCTTTAATTTGAGGACATGAGAGGAAACAAGGAAGATGAGAGAAGACCTTTATGTGTATGTAATTGGTCTATAGAGGAACTGCCAGCATGCGCACCACAGGTGGCCGCCAGCCCGGTTTAAATAGCCATCCTCATTAAGTCCTCTGAGACATGCCGTGCAAACAGAAAGAGAGGGTCATGTGTGGCATCTGGGACCAAAAGTACGATGTTTCTTTAATTCATCATTCCCATTTACTGCATAGTACAAGTTTACACACGGAGGCACTGTATACATGTTCAAAGACAGTGATGAAAACTCTGATTAGCCAACCTCCAGTCAGTCAACGATTCGCTTTCAGTGTTTAACCACAGACTTCATTTCTAATATGACTGACTGAACTAGAAAAATATTTAGCTGATTTAAATCAATAAAACTGCCAGTCATAATGTGACTTCCTTCTTTTCTTTTGTTACAAAAGTACGTTGACTCACTGGACATTAGACTTTTTCTACAATTAAAAACAGAGAGATTAGGCATTGAAAGGTTTCTGACACTTCTTTTCTTTAGCATGAACTGCTAAAGCTGACAAACAGCTGTTGACATTAATGACCAAATGGCAGCAGCAGCATCCTGTTGCATGTGTTTGTTTGAATGTCCAACCCCCATAGCAATTTGGAAATGAACATCAACACAAACAGCTATGATCCTGGCCTACACTGCGATGCTGCACAGTGACGTCCTGTATCTCACGTATGACTGCGACACCAGCGCCATTTATACAATTCAATTCAAGGGTGCAGCCATCTACTGCAACTGGTTGGGGAATAAAAAACACTGTGGAAGAAAGCCGGAAGTTAGAGCTAGCTTTTTCAATAGTGTTATAACACAATGATATCAGCTCAGTTACTTGTTCCTCCTTTTCTTTTTCTTGTTTTTTGTCCAGATGTAGAGTCAGAGTGGTAGATCAGCGGCACTGAGAGAACAAATAAATATCACATTGTTTGGATTTTCCCCTGAAAGTTCAGCCTGAGCTCTGTGCTGAGAACGTCCAGCAAGTTGTCTTTTTAAGTTACATTACAATCCACTCACACGTGGAGCTGTTGAATTATTATTATTATTATTATTGTTGGTTTGAGTGCTTTTAGAGTGTGTTTAGGCCCAACACTCATTCTCCTTCTGGCTCCATCCATTCCTGTGGGAGCACGTCTGCTTTTCTTTTTCTGTACAATAATAATAAGATGCTCACTTTATCTGTCTCTAATTTATTGATGAGCACTTGGAACTCAATGGATCAACATCAACACTATGCACTATTGCCACTCCAAGCTTTTAAAATATTCATTTGATTCATTTTAGTATAAAAGGAATAATTAGAGAGCTTATAATACAAAGTGCTGCATTTTTCTCTAAATAGAGTGAATTTAACTCACAACAGAAAGGCTTCATATGCATTTAAAGTCAGGCTACACTTTTTGAAATAATGCAATGTGTAAAAGTTGGCTTTACGTACTTTTTTCTGCAAGACATTAATCTTCCTCTCCTTGACGTCCAGCATGTCCTTCATGTCTCTGATTTCTCCCGTTAGTGTGCTCTTTTCATCAGTCAAGTCCTGCAGCTGTTTGGTCTTCTTGGTCAGGAACTGCTCCTTCTCCTCCAAACGCACTCGCAGAGCATCTACCTACAATTAACCAAGACAAGAAGTGCAGATAGGCAGGTATAACAAAACTGTAAGGGCAGATCAACAGGGACACCGAAAGCAGCATCTGCACAACACAAACACTGACAGACAAGTAGCAGGAGAGAGAAAAGTGGACATAAACCAGTATGCACCATATCCAGAGTTCATACACAGTCAGACAGACAGGCAACCATACAGGTTGAAAGTAATCTGTGAAAAACAGTTTTAAGGCAGACCGTTTGACGATGAGCGAGAGCTGAGTGACTGACGGGCAAATGTAGAGAAAAGAGGAAGCAGAAAAAAGATGAAGAAATGTTACACCGTGATTTTTCCCAGTTCTCGGTCAGGTGGCCCAGATGTTATTATTCAGCGCTGGAAATGACATTTCTCACATTTACTTGTTGACGTTTGGAAGTAGTAAAAGTTCAACTCTGACCTAATGTCCATGACTTGAACCACTGCGGACTGAAGCAAAGTGTGTGTGAAAGAGAGAGAGCCAGGAGCCTGTCCTGTGTTTGTTATTGAGAGTGTTGTGTGATTGGGCCGCTGCTGCCATAGATCAGAGCGCTCACACGCTTCACACTCACACGTAGAAGTTCGACGTGTCTGGCTAAGTGTAGTGAGATGAGAGATGTCTGTGCACGTTCCAGCACTACTTATTGGACTTGACATACGCAACCGACTCCTTGTTTGTTCTTCTGCAATTTCACTTTATTCCCACGTATAATTTCAGGGGTTTTATTTGACTTCAAGAGGACACACACACATCGATGAAGGGAAGTAACATAAGGCTTGTTAACAGTCATTACTTGGACACAACGTGAACAGTGTGGAAATAGTTACAGCAAAATCTCTGTTTAGCTTTCAAACGTATCTCCCAGGTATTTCACGAGGCGCTTACTGTGATTCATAAAGGGAGGACGGCGTTGGAGCAACTGGAGGTAAGATTTAGTCAGTCAGTTAACTTCACTTTAGGCAACAGTAACACCTAAATCATTGTTCTGATGTATAATAATGTTGTTGCACAAACTGTGTGTATTAAATTAATGACACACAAGGGTTTATGATTAGAACTAGAACGACTATTTTGTTATTGTGCAAATGCCGAGAGAAATTTAAAACCACAAGAATTCAATACAAAACAAATAATATGAGAGCAATCAGAAGAAAAAATCAGAAGCAGATATACTAAAGGCACAATTGAAAAGTGCAGCTGTGTTGGAGCACAGTTGGTTCCTCCCTGCAGATATGTTTATGTGCCTGCATGTGTAAAATGAGAGTGCACTCCACAGACACAGAGGGTGCCTGTCACTGTGCCATTAGAAGCAGGCCAGGACCCCCAGCTGTAAGATGGCGAAGTATTTATCTCATATTGCTCCTCTGGCAGACAACCAAAGTCTAGTACTGAGAACGGCTCTGTCCTCCCAAATTCACATTTACACACAAACGCGCACAATAGTGGTGCTATCACCAATGCACGTACAGTATACATGCACATACTATGTGTGTGTGCATGTTTGCCACTGCATTTATGTGGGTGTGAGAGCGAGAGACCTCCTCCCCTCCATCTCCACCTGGCAAGGAGCAATTTAGCAAGAATGCAGCAAAGGGGCCTAACAGGAAATCCCTGCTGTCTCACCTGCACTGGCCCACTAAGCTGTGATAGTACTACACAGACGCCCTGCTAATACCCTCTTAAAGCACTCAGCGCTGCGAGACAGTACATGGAAAAACAAGGAAGGATGATGAGATGCGGAGGGACAAATGAAAGGACAGATAATAGTGAGGGTGAAAGCGAGGGACGTAATCAATGAAGAAGTGAAAGAAGGTGGATAGGGCCTGTTGTGAACACATCGTTTGGACTGAGCATGTTAACACCACCGGCATGCTGCTGTTTCACCGGCTACCGCTCCAACAGCAGGGCTGCTGCAGGAAATACTGTATGGCTTTATCAGCTGGCACACATGCTGAGATGATAGACGGCTAACTGCACACAGTGATTAACCTCTCTCTTCTCCCTCAATTTCCGCTCCAATTTTCCTTTTCTTCTGCTGCCCTTCTTCCTTGTGTCATCTTTCAAAAACACCTTGCTCTCTCGCTCTCTTCCCCTGTGGCTACCACCTCTCTCTCAACACTCCATCCCTCCAACCATGCTGCACACTCTCCAGGAGATTTCCTATTGCCATTTAAAGGCACAGGTCCTGCAGCGAGACAGAGTGATGTGTCAGTGTGAGAAATCCCTGAAGTCTTCAAATCAGGTTGTCTTTGGTACAGACCCACATTTCCCCAAGCATAACATTGTAAGTTTGCGCCTTTCAGTGCAGATTTGAGGGAGATGATATGCAACATAGGACTCCTGCTGTCTCCAAGACAACCACGGTATTGATTCTGCCTACACGAGTGGACACCGGGGACTATATCCTGTTTTGTAATCGTGACATTTCTTTAGCAGGAAAGAGAAAGGTCAGGGAGAGGAGTAGAAACGCTGCTGTCCAGTCTGGCTCAGTCAAACCTAAAGGGAACACTGGAGACGGCCCTGAGAAGCTCCGCTGAGTTGATGAATTAAAAACACATCTATATCACCCCACCTTCCTCCAAAAAAACCCACTTAAACTTTCCAGTCCCTCACTCAGCACCCCATAATTTAAAAAAATATCTTGATATGTTTTCAACATTCTGTGGTTGCAAAACTATTAATTCTTGGCAAACCCGGATTTTGCTTAAATTAATTAATTCCCAAATCTGTAACGACTCTAACGTGCGCACACATATGTCTATTCAACAAATCTCAAGGCACAAAACTGTATCTGTAATTAAATATGCCAACAGCACGAACAAATGCATAAACACACTCTGATTAAATTCCTCCTTCTTGCTTGCAATGACAGCCAAATGTAGATCCTGGAAATTGGTTAGCGGAGTAAAACAGAGGCTTAAAGAAAACAGTTTCACTGTTTGTCCTCACCTCCCTTCTCCCTGCCTCACATTTCATCATAAAAGTTTTTTTGGCAGGCAAATCTGCAAAGGTATTGGGCCCGTCGTCGGCTCTGGGCCGCAATAAACAACACAGGGACTATATGAGTAGACCACAGTCCAAACAGCAGAACCAGAGAGAGTGAAAACCTGTAAGACCACAGCGAGGTCTGGGACACACCAACACTTGCACATTTGCACTCTCACTCGCACACTGGGGAGTCCAATATTGCAAATAGAGTCTCAGGTTGATCAGAAAAACATCTATGACCTTTACAGAAGCTCATATCCAAACCATCAGCTATATTCATTTGTGTGTGTGTGTGTGCGTATTAAAACAAGTTTGAATGTCACACTGAAAACACACCATTAAAGCTCTTAAATCCAAAGGAAAGGTTCTGATGTATCTGATGCCTGAACTAAGATCTTCTTGGCCTGCTGTGATGCACCACACACAGCTGTGTGAGCTATTCACTCATTAGATTTCATTTATTCAAAGGCCTGTGCGGTGAAACTAATCATCTCAATTTATTCTTAATATTCGCCTAATTCAGGTTTGTGAAGCCACTGATGAGCCAAGTCTGAATCTCATCACTAAAATATTGAAGACTATTCAAATTCAAGACAATGCGAGACCACCAAAGTCTCCCGTGCTACCTATTATCATTCAAACATGTCTTTGGTGAGATGTACTTTACGCAGCGAGACAAACCAACACATATGATGCAGAATGAGGATGACAGCTGGATTTAAGCAGCCTATCGGTGTTTTCATGCTGACTAATAACTGCATTATTAAAGACTGCTGAAAGGTGAACAAACCCATGAGGATATATAGAGTAACTCACACCGCTGGTATATAAGCACCAGGTTATATATCTCTTATTTATACAGTTGGCATCAAGTGATCCATAGTTTCATGTTGATGTAACTGAAGCCTTCAATAGATGTCGGGAGGTTACAAATACTGTAAGAGTAGCCTGAAGACCAAAGGATGCTTTTTGTTTTAAGTGAATGGTGCATGTTGGTGTGCTCAGTGTGTGAGCGTGTGAATAGGGGGGGCGTTGTCAGATGGAAGTATGACGAACTTTACACAGAAAATGTAAACAAGGCCTGGACGACCCTACACTGTTTATTTACACACAGAAGGCACTTAAAGACCATTTTTATAGTTTTTGGTACTTTTTCCCATACAGCTCAAACTGAGGACCACCGGAGTTCTCAGGACTCCTTTTTGGGGTATTTGCTGCTATAGAGGAGGAACTGCCTCAGCACAAGAGGAACTTTGCATGAGGTGATGTATTGTGACTGGTCCTGACCAGCGTTATTGTAGTTTTACATCGTTATTTCATTTTAATTATGAAATTACATTTTGTTTTACTAGTGTTTTCGCTCATTTCCAGTGTTGGGAAGGTTACTTTTAACATGTATTCCATTACAGATTACAGATTACATGCCCCAAAATGTATTCTGTAACGTATTCCGTTACGTTACTCAATGAGAGTAACGTATTCTGAATACTTTGGATTACTTAATATATTATCATGCTGTTTACAACTACATGAATGTACTATTGCTGTGATTTATTA
This sequence comes from Neolamprologus brichardi, assembly GCF_056152115.1. Classification (NCBI taxonomy): domain Eukaryota; kingdom Metazoa; phylum Chordata; class Actinopteri; order Cichliformes; family Cichlidae; genus Neolamprologus; species Neolamprologus brichardi. The sequence goes on along the minus strand of NC_142123.1, from coordinate 466,817 downwards.
CTGTTACTGAAGGTCCGCGGCTCCGAACCGTAGTAAAGGGACCTCTGGCTAATACGGTGGGTTCTGTGTCGGCTCGTAGCTGAAAACTAGCTTTACTTTGTTGTCTGGGTCAACTTTGCTAGCAGAGACAGAGAGAGGCGTTGAAAGGCTGCTCCAACAGAACTTATTGTTTCAGAGGAAAACACGAACACGGTGTACAGTCGAGTCTTAATAGCTTACTTACAGCTGGGCTCGTTAGGCTCTCTTCTTGGCTGCAGTGGTTATTAACAAAACCCAAACAGTCCTGACCCGCCACAATATGAAACAGGGAAGTACCGCCGTGTAATCCATTTATTTCAACAAAGTAACTGTATTCTAAATACCACCTTTTTAAACGGTAACTGTAACGGAATACAGTTACTCATATTTTGTATTTTAAATACTAACGGCGGTACATGTACTCCGTTACTCCCCAACACTGCTCATTTCAGTTACACAGTTATAGAGAACACAAAAACAACACTTTTGACTCACATCTTGTCTCAATAAATATATACTTCTGTGCTTGTTTTCACAACTGATTTGACTAAATTATCAAAGACTAAACTGTAAGATATCTCCCACCCATCCGTCCATCAATACATCCATTTATATATTTTATAACACTTTTCCAGTTCACAGTCATCTGGGGGCCTGTCCCAGCTGTCATAGAGCAGGAAGCAGGGTAACACCCAACAGGTCAATATTCCACATATACTTTTTATTTTTTATTCTCAAGTACATGATCTTGCTTCTGTTAGTTTCTTTAGGGTAACCAAAACAATTTTTACAACTAGTTTCAATTTTATTTCGGTTTTAGTGAACTGCAATAACTTTGTTTTATACTTAAGTGTGGGCTGAATATTTGATAAATGGTGGTTACAAGTAGGGATCCACCTTTTTCCAATTCCAACACCTCGGCTGTGGTTCACCTGCCAATAACAAATCCAGTTTTAAATTAATAACCTGTATCCCTCGCTGGCAGGAAGAGACAGGGGCTTGGTTTTTTGTGTGTCTGGAAACTTTTGAATGAAGAGTCAAACATGATTTTAAGAAACGAATAGAACCCAATATGAGCTGACGTGCATTACCAGCTGCTCACTGCTTCCAAGTTCCTATAAGAAAAGAACAAATGCTGCAAGGCATGTGCTTCCCAGCACCTCCCTAATGGGTACCTACACCCAAAAATGTTTGGTCAGAAAGCAGCTACATATGCCTACACAGATAAACAAGTGCATGCATGCAAACAGAAGTTTTCATCTCCACCTGAGCTGGTCATCCCAGACATAACAAGACTGAAGTCGATCTTTACGGAAATGTGGGGAATTCCCTGTCCCAGGGCAAAGGCTGTGTCATGAAAGCTGAGTTAAGGCAACAGCGCTGATCCGGACTCGTATAATGGACTGATCACCTCAGGGCTGACTCGGGATAATAAGCGGATATAAACCGGCTCACAGCAGGAGCTGCAGGGTGGAGAGCGGGACACCGTCTCATTGAACACCATAACATCTGCTGATAAAACCATGGCAACACAGCTGTGTGCCTAAAGGCTACGAGGGGAACACGGAAAAGCACAGACAAGGACACACACACACACACAGACACAGACACACACACACACACACACACACACACACACACACACACACACACACACACACACACACACACACACAGACAAAAGGACCTTTGTCATGTTTGCTACCAAAGCATGAAAGTTCATTTTCATATTGTGAATGGTTTCATGACATTCAGGGTCACAGCACAAACTCGTCGCACGCCGCTGCCTCAAACCCTCTTTTGCCCTCCATCCATCACCGTTATATCCTGCCAACAAAGACACAAAAACACATACACAACACACGTGCAGAGGAAGAGCTGCTGCAGGCGTTCCTCCTCATTAACACTTGCTGCTCCTCTGATTATTTTTCCTGATCATTTCCAGCTCTGCATGCCAGTTCCTACATCCTGTTCCAAGGGAATCCATTTCCTGTCAAACACTGAGCAGTCACTCTGGCAAACGTGGAAAATAAACGCTGCTCTGCAGTTTCTACAGTAGGTTCCTGAAATAAGCTTGATTTCTACTTGATCAACGAGTAAATATTGTCTCACACAGTCACAGTCTTCAGTAAATACCAAACTAATAATGTAACCTGAAAAGTTAATTCAATGACAACTAAGTATGTTGTCATGGAGATGACAAAATTGTTGTCAATAGCCTTTTAGCCAAAAATGATATTGTAAAATCAACAGAATTATATCAGGTCTTACACTCACTATGCCACAGTCACACAAGGGTCGCTGAAACGTAACCACAGTTATTGCAACCATGAACAACAGACTTGCATTTCATCGCCTTTGAAGTCTTATCAGTGACTTTGGTGTCTCAAGATAACCATAAAAAATCACTAACGCAGAGACAAACTGCTACCAGTCTGCTACCAGTCTGCTACCAGTTTGCAATTAACTGGAGTCAAGTTAGTAATTATGTTTGTGATGTTAAAGCAATTAACTGTGATTAGCAGGAACATGTTGCCACCTACAAACAGAGATTTACATGAAACAGAAATTCATATTTAGTACTTATATTCAGAGTCCAGGCAAAAGCTCCCAAATCTGAAATAGAAATCCATTAATTTTTTTATAATAGTACCAGTGTTCCTGCATGATGGCGTTTTAACAGCAAATTTATAAATATAACCTCAAATGCCTCAAATAGACACGTCAGGGTCGGTACTTTGTCTTTGTTTGTAAGTGAGGCAGCAGGTATTTACAAAGCTTTGCCAGTCGTTCTGATAGCGATGCCACAGCTGCCTCGTACCAGGTAACCTGCACTGCGCACAGTGACCACTATTCTATTTCATCTTTGATCTGTATACATATACCAGTTACAAAATATATAATTTCCTTAAAACTCTTAAAGAGTTTTGAGCAAAGTATAAACCCTGAAGTTGAATTTTGATCATTTAAATGTGCTGGATAAAAATGAAACACACCTTCCCTGTAAACAGGAGTAAGTAGAGCAGTGGAACATGTCATATTTCATCCAGTTTAATTGTTCTGTTCGGAGACGTTTGTGTTAACAAAGAGCCGACTTACTGTAAGCAAGAGTGAAAACTGCTTTCGGAGTGTGTTATTGTGGCGTGGAGTGTTTGTGTAAGTATGTCTTTGTCTGTGTGTGTATTTGGGCATATGTGTGTATGAAGCTGGAAGTTAAGTGGTCTTAGCAAAGCAGGGTGACCCTGAGGAAAGAGGAGGTCAGAACAAAAAGAAAGGGGCTTATTGTCTCTGGCTGTCTCCATCACCACCTCGCTGCCTTCTGGTTAACCACCTGCTGACTGACTGCAGACCAAGCAAAGCCCACATTACTGTTTCTGTTTATGGGTGTGTATTTTTTCTGTTAGGTTTCAAAATAGAAAACAAAAATATGCAGAAACATTTCCCAAGGACCTTAATACGGAATAAAATGTCACACAAACCATTCGTGATGAAGCACGTGTCACGTATACTTGGACAGCAACGCTAATGCGCGTGCAGCGTGCACACATGTGTCCGTCGACTCATTAGGTCACATTTATCTCCTTCGCTGTGTAAACCATTAAATATCTCATCCCCATTCTGACCGCTGTAACTCCACTTTATGGCTTTTCCACAAGGCCTCTGAAGAACTTGTGGGGGCTTTATTTTGGACCGTGCCATGTTTGTTCTGGGGGGCCCGATGCTGCTACTCACACTGGAACCCAAACCACACCGATCTACGAAGACGGGAGCACGCTATTGGGTCTGAGAACGGTGACCATGGTCACTCGAGTTCAGATGAGATCATACAAAAACTGTCACGACCTGCTGATTAGTGCAAACGGGAATGTTTTCTGTTTACTCAGTGATAAGCTCACTGTAAGTTTAGGAGCTCATCAAGTTCTTACCTTTGTTTAAACTGTTTCTTCACCCGTTCTCATTCCTAATCTGTTGGTAATGTGGAAATAAGGTGAAACAAGGAGTCGGCAACAAAATGTGATAGAATAGAGACGAAAGCACGGGGGACAAGAAACTGTGGACAGAGGGAGCAGAAGTGAATGAGGCAGAAAGAAAGACAGTAAGCGAGAACGCAGCAGGGGGACAGCCCAGGGTGGAGTTTAACCCGGCTCCGACCACATCTTTTCTCCGCCTCACTACCTATATGAACCATCAATCAGCCAGGAGAACAAGGAAAGATCAACAAAAACAGTCCAGCAGGGACCACAGCACGCCGTTCCATCGCATCACTCACTGACAAAAGCCCATATCCTTACACATCCATCAAACGGTGCGATTCTCTCACTTTTCACTTCCTCTTGTCGCTCAATCACGTCGTGATTCATTCCCACTTTTTTTTAATTTTCCTCTTGTTTTCACCATTCATCACTGCCACCACCGTGGATGTTAGCGAGTCATTTTTTAGTCATTTATATCTTTTACGACTCATTACATTCAACCTCAAAATGAAAACTTCTGACAGACACAGCAAACGCTGGTGATGAAAGAACGCGAGATATTTGAGGTCACATCTGACGAAGCCGAAGTGAAATACCGCAGACTGTGCTCTCTCCAAATACAGACACGCTGCCACATCCCAAAGTATGCATTACAGGCGTGCTGCTTCTGACACTTCTACTGGCAGTCGGAACGAAATATCAAATGTTATATTGCTGTGCAAAGTTATGTGCCCGATTAAGACTCCAGCTTCATGTCTAGACTTCTCTTTATAGGGTCAGTTGCCCCAACATGATGCTCACCTATGATAAACACAGTACTGTACAAAAGTCTTTTGTCATCCCTCTTTCTTTATATCTTTCTAGGAAAATGGGAAATATGTGGAGTGATTTACTGAAATGTGCAAATAAACATGGAATAAATAAAAGTTTGTGCAGTTCTAATGAGTTTGAAGGTCAATATTTTGTATCAAGTCTTCAGCAAAGCGTCTCTTAGGGAAACGTTCCTATAATGGTTTTATAAGTAGCCTTAAAGAAAAGTTATCCAGCTTTCTTGAAGGACATTCAAAGCTCTTCTTTGGCTGCCTTTTGTTCTGTTCTGTGTCAGCATGATCCCACTCTGCTTCAATAATGTTGAGATCTGGGCTCTGGGGAAGCCATTGTGTGATTTGCTATCCAGGTATTGCTTTTACTGCATTGGCAGCGTGTTTGGGATCAATGTCGTTTTGAAAAATAAAGCCACTGCCAATCCGACGCTTTCCAGATGGCATTGCATGGTGGATCAAAATCTGATGGCACATTTCTGCGTTCATAATTCTCTCAGTTTGTCAAGATCACCAACACCTCTGGCTGAAACACAAACACTAACTACGAATGAGTCTCCACTACGTTTTACAGACGGCAGCAGACACTCAGTGTTAGACTTCCCTCATGACCTCCGATAATCTGACAGTTTGGATTCATCATGCAGACCCGCTGACATTGACTTTCAGTCCAGTTCTTGTGTAACCTGGCGTCGCTCAACCTCTCCTCCCTGTAACACTTCCTTCAGCTCCTTGACAGCCAGCTTTCCACTGAGAGCGTTTCAGATGAGGCTTTGGCGAACAGTAGCTGGATCGACTGAAGGGCCCGATGCATCTCCCAGGTCTTGTGTCCTGGATTTTTTTCATATAACTGAGGACACGACTTTCAGATTCTGTTCATCTGCTATAGATATCGGTTTTTAGCCCAGCCACTTCTTTTTGTTCTCCACTTGACTTAATTTGGGGTTATATAAATAAAATTGAATTAAACGTGTCCAGTTCCCTCAAATGTTTTAAGAACACATTGCACACCATGATGAGATATGCAAAGGTTTTGGCTAGCAGGTCTTTGACAATTACCTTGTAGGTGAAAAAATATTATTTGTTATCTTTGGCATTTGTGTTAGAATCAACAAAAAATGGGAATACATTATGTGTTTATGCATCTGTCAGGTATAGACATAAAAGCGGCTTTACCCCTTGAGTTCGGTGCCTTCATGTCCTTAGGAAAACTCAGAAAACCTGCAAAGTTATTGCTCAGGAAAACAGTCGGTTCTCCTAAAGCAAAATCTGAAGAAATGAGGAATAACTTGTGACTTTTGCAAAGTGCTGCATGTAAATACAATCGTCATAAAAATGTAAGCTTTATATCTGCAAAAGACATTAATACCATGTGACAGTGATGTTGATTGATTGTGTGTTTCTTAGTAAACTATCAGTTTAATCAGCAAACACAGCTCACACAGAGAATGCCAAGAAACTATTTGTGCTTAGATGTTATTAAGTACACATCAGTGAGTTGTGCTGCCAAACAGACAGGCACACTCAGTGCAGGATGTTGGGAGGGGAACCAGAAGGTCTGCAGACTTTGCAGTGACAACCACGAGTCGAGTGTTTTGGTTGGATTTAAGTTTGATGGGGGAAAGAAATGACTTTTTTAAGCCAAATATTTTTGCAAACTAGCTTTCCCCATCAGGAATTAAATTTATTATGCACTTTATTTCTGTCAATTTTATTATTTGGTCATGATTTAATGCTGCTTTCATTGTTTGCTTTGCTTAACACAGCCGAGCTTAGAGTCAATAAAACCTGTATTTTAAGGATCATTATTTTGTTTTTTGTCGAATCCTATCAGAGAAAACTGAAGGGCAGGTCCATCCATCTAACCAGATATGTGACAGTTAAATCAAACTAACCATGCGTCTTAAAACAGCGATCTGGCCTCTTTAAACAAATGTTCATAACATTCAAACAAAAGATCTAAACCGAGTCCCAGAGAAGCCATGGCAGCTGGGCTTTGGCCTTGTGCTTTGTTGCTGGCTGGTTAAATATGCAGGAAGGTCTCTGATAGGTTACCTGATCTGGGAGAGTATCATTTCAGCCCCGCATTGTCCTGATCGAGGCAGGAAAGACACACATCGACTGTATTAAAGTTTCCACAGACACAGGCAGGCGCACAAAAGCGTACACACACTATTTTCCACATTTCCCAGTTATCTGGAGACAGATTCAATCACACCCATTACGACGCTGTCCTTAACTTTGATTGACAAATAAAATGCGCTTCCATTTTCTCCTTCTGCTGCTCACAGTGCGCCTCTGTTCAGGGGCCGTTCCCATCTGCTTCTAGAGACAAATCTGTGAGGTGAAGCTGCTCCTCGTGTCTCAGAAACCAGCCTTCCTCTTGGGGGAATGTACAACTGTACCAATCAGTGTCATTCATGATGAGACCCACCTGGCACACACACATGCACACTCTTGTATATGAGCGTGTGATGTGCCAGAAGTCGTGTGTGAGACAAAAGAAAATAGGTGGCTGAAAGAAAGCTTGAAAGAAAACTGCTGAAGGAAAATGAAGGAATGAGGTGAGTCGGGGGTCTTGTGGGAACGGCTGCCATCTCTGGCCAAATGATTGACAGGCAGCAGAGGAATGCACGGCCACGCCGGCCCACTAAAGAGCTCTAAACATCTTTACTCATCCTCTGGTTCACCCACTTAGTCCAGGAAACCTAAGCCATTCCCGAGCAGGGGAAGATGCCACTTCAATAGCAGGAAAAATTACTTGAAACCGGAGATGAGAGTCAAGCAATCAGTCCTGACAGTGTGAGTGTTTTTGTGTGTCTGTGTGTGCGACTGTGTGTTTGTGGCAGTCAGGATCTGATCCAGACCCCCTCTCATCCAGGACACTTCAGGGTCTCTTGCACTATGATGGGAGATCGTCATGGTAACTTGTGCTATTGCCCTAATCTGCCCCAGAGCAGACGGATTAGACATCAGCAGGTACGAAAACACTGCATCATCAGGACCTCTGTGCACGGACAGGGGAAGTTTTTTAATAGTGTCTAAGTCTTTGCATTTTCCCAGTAAGAAATCATTTTAATTTGAACTTTTTTCCTGTGCGCTGCAAACAACTTTACAACTACTTTGTTGTTCTAAAAGCCTAATAAGTCATCCCAGGTCAGCCGAGGTCTGAATTCTGTTCTTGTATTCATTCACTAATTGCTCTCAGACCACTAAACACCACCTGCAGCTTAAAGAATAAAACCGTCTCGCCCACATATCATATTAATTTAATGAAATACTCAGTTGTACTCCATCAGATTCTGTCTTAATGTCAAAGTTATGAAGTCAATAAGTCTGTTCACTCACACAGTCTACATTTTTGTCGGATTTCTTTCCTGGCTTCAAATAGGCTAAACTTTATTAATATAGCAGCTTTTTTCCAGTCGTACTGACCAAAGTGGCTGAAGTGCTCACGCATGCACTACTGTACAGTACTTTTCCTCTCACACACAGACTCACACAGCTGTGTTGTTTTCAGGCTTTATTATGAGTTTTATCCTCCAGTGTAAAATCAGCTGCTCTGCTGCGGGTGGAGATGCTGCCATCACCTCCCTTCAAATAAAAGAAACCCTGGTTAACTTAACCAGCTGATAACCAGGTTTGTGTGACCACTTAGCCCGGCTGCTGCTGTTGGTACAGTGATGCAGAAGCATTTGAGGTGATCTTTCCTCGTCGTGCATCTTCAGTTCTGTGTGAGTTTTGCATAAGCACACGTAATTATTTCTGCTTTACAGTCAGCTTTTCCCACTGAAGTTGGATCGATGACTATTCAAAAGCAAAGCTGGTTGTGAATAAAAAAACTAAAGTTACACTGACAGCGATCTGCGGCAGTAAACAAAGCCAAAGCCTCCATGAACCATGGGCTGCAGAACCCCTGTTATTTTGGTGGAGTCAGACTGCAGCTGGTTCTTGTCATATTTGTTGGTTTTGTGTTTTTATTTCCCCCTTCAGTGTTAGATATATGTTTGGTTACCTCCTGTTTTATTTTTTTAAATTCAGGTATCTTATTGTATATTATTCTCTGCCTTGATTGACTTCCCCACCTTAACTGTTTCCACCTTTGCCCTGGTCCCACGTGAGTCACCAATCAGACCCATGTGTTCCTGAGCCACGCATCCCTGCTTCTTCAGTTTGTGTTTCATTTAGCGTTTGTCACTTTGTAGGTCTTTAAATGATCAGATTTTCAATTCAAATTCATGTTGTTTTCATTTTGAATATATTTTGGCAGTATTGGGCACTTAATAGCTATTTGTGAGAAGCTAATATTGCCTGGTCAGGCCCTGTTCTCCTCACACCAATGACTTATACATACATTTTTTTAAACATGCATTTTCAGGAGAACAAAAAAAAGAAGAAAGAAAGAAATGCACACTTACAAAAACCACCCACTGAAAACCAATTCCTTTTCGTATGATGTATTCAACTAACTACAAGGGCCAAAATTCCTTGCACATGTATGCACAATTAGGCCTAATTTTGGCCCAAATTGCTTCCTGTAATGATGAGTGGACATAGTTAGCAGGCCACTCTCAACGGCCGAACACAAAGAGATCTAAAGTATCACTTCCAAGTCCAGAGAGTTATGCAGAAAAATGCTCACAATCCCCCCCCTCCTCCACACACACACACACACACACACACACACACACACACACACACACACACACACACACACACACACACACCTATATCTCACTAAATACAACCCACCTCCATCTCTAACAGCCGTGATAAAATCATTAGAGCCTCAGAGTTTAGAACTTCAAACATGACACAGAAAGAGCTGCCAGCTTTCTTCAGCCCTCTAACTGACCCGCCCACACGCACAAACCCACTGGTGGACTAAAGGAACCACACACATGGACATTTTTCCACCCACCTCAGCGGCCGTTAGAGAAACAGAAGGAGAAAGAAACACAAAACAGAAAAGCAGGATTTGTTGCACACATACAGTTTCTATCCTAACACAGACCATGCAAAGCTACTATTGCATGCACCAATAGATGCAGAGTGGTCAGAAGGGTGTTTCTTCCCGTCTTTATTACTGCAGGGATCTACAGAGTGTCCATCTCGTGATGTGTCTTTGAAATTATTTTCCAAGAAGCTGGAAAGCGGTTTAGTGCAATGTCAGTGTTTGCATGTTTGTGGCTTTACTGGTGTGTGTTTGTATGTCTCTGGATTGTGTTTTCTCCATGTGTGAATGTGCACACACTGACCTCGGTCTGGAGTGTGTTGGCGCGCTGCTCCTTGGCACTGAGCGACTCTTTTAGCACTTCGATGTGCTGCTTGCAGTCCGAGTTCTGATTGGTCAATGTTTCCAGTTTGGTCTGCAGCGCCTGCATCTCAGACTCCTTCCTGTTCAGCTCCTGCTTCAGCTGCTCTATCTGACAGTCACGCAAACACACAAACACACAAAGAAGGGTCATCAGTGAGTGATATACTTGATATATATTTGTAGATAAGACATGCATTCAAAAATATGACTTTTCATTTAAACCAGTGATACACCAATGTTAGACTAGTGCATATAAAAGAATCTGAATATCAGGAAAAGTTTATTTTTTGTAGTTTAATTTAAACAGATCAGCTTTCACATGTTCTGTACTCACTACATGTAAATGGCAATAATGCAAACTTTTTTAGCTCACAGAAATCATAAATCCAGCATTTCAAAATTGTTAGAATTTGAAGTTTGATTGAATTCAAAGAGTATAAATCTCATGTATTTCTTAGCCTAGTTCAGTTCCCACGACCACGATCAAGGGGAAGGCTGGTGACTTGAGTGATGACCTATGCTCTCCACAAAGAGGGTAAACCACCGAAGAGCATTGCTGAAAGGCTGGCTAGGAACGTTTTACGCTTAATCTTAAAAGTATAGAGCACAGGTGTCCAACTCCAGGCCTCAAGGGCCGGTGTCCTGCAGGTTTTAGATGTGTCCTTGAACCAACACAGCTGACTGAAATGGCTAAATGACCTCCTCAACATATCTTGAAGTTCTCCAGAGGCTGGTAATGAAATAATCATGTGATTCAGGTGTGCTGACCCAGGGTGAGATCTAAAACCTGCAGGACACTGGCCCTCGAGGCCTGGAGTCCGACATCCCTGGTATAGAGGGTAGGGATAGTGTAATAATGGAAATTTGACTGGGAGGTAAATGCATGGTAAGAAAAAGGACACAAACAAAGAGAAATCAGAAAATGTCGACTCAAGAACTTGGAGTGGACCGAGGCTGCTGTCACATTTCTAATAGTGTCTTACCTGGATTAAGGTGAACTACACTGCACTGCTACTTTCAGAGGAAAGTTAATTTTGTGTTTCATGTTATTATTGTGCTTCATCGGCCAGAAGCCAACCCCAAGATATGGACAAGATGAAGGCTTCCATCACAGCAACCTGGTCTTCAATAAAACCTTAGCAGTCTGGCCTGGAGGCAAGCTCTTTGCCTCCAGGCCAGACTGCTCTGACGCAGCAATTTGTAGCAAATTATTGCAGTGTTGGCGCTAAACGAACTAACACTGCAGAAGATGGATTTTTGGAAGTGATTTCTTTAATTGTTGTCAGGAAACGCTTTGGGGATTTCTCATTTTCATGACTTAGAAACCAACAAATTGAGACAAAGAAAATGACCTGATATCTTTCACTACATGTGTGTTGACTACAGAAATATGAACATGAACCACAAAAAATAACTTTTTCATAATATTCAGGTTACCTGAGGCGCACTAGTGTCACTGCAAACTGAGTCTGACCTCCAGAACAAGCGTGTTGAATTCACTATTTTAAAGGCGACAGCAGTCTTAAGCTGCTCTTTAAAACAGACGTGAGCGATACATACAAAATTACATCCTTTATAACTGTGTGACTGATTAATAAAAAAAGGAATCTGAAATGTCTCTGATGCTGTGACTCAATTAGGAAAAGCTGAATGTTTTGTTATCCATTTATTGCAATATCAACACGTCAGTTGTGACATATTTTGGAGCGATGATGATGCACTGGAATCATCATCAGCCCCATATTATCAATCCTCAGACCTGCTGTGTGCCCACAGACAAACGTTCACAGAGAGACGGAAACAGGTTTGTTTTAAGGAAACCATAAAGAACATAACAGAAACCCACAAAGGAAATAAAACACAGAGTGGTTTCTGTGCTGAGGCTAGCTACGTAGAGAATACTGTCATCTGTCTACTGGTGCCAAAAATGCTGATTTGAAGAGAGATTTCTCAAATAGCATGAGCAAGGTTCACTTCATAAAAGGGGGATTCTGACTGGCTCAGGGTCTGATAGACCTTCAGTCACAGAGACAGCATATGAGCTCCAGCACTGAGATAAAACGCAATGAAATATGAGGCTATACAATAAGAGAGATCACTGCGGTGACTGAACACGAAGAAAAACAAGTCAGGAAATGAGAAGTCAGTGAAAAATAATGATAAAAAGGCTTTATAATTAAAATAAGGAGCAGATATTTCAAAGACTATTAGGCTATGAGGAAATAATGAGAGAGCAGAGAGACTAATGAGAGGGGTACTTCTGCTTGTTCTGTGATCCAAGGCTGTTGGGTGGGGAGGAAGGTGGGAGCTGGTCTGATGGAAGACACACATGGGGACAAGGCCTGCTCCTACAAAGACAAGAAAACAGCAAGCCACTAAAATGCAGCACGAGCTGTGCCCAGCCACTCTTCACACACTGCAACCACACAGCCTCGGCTTGCAAAGGGTAAGCACATTTACCTGCTCCAGCTCGCGTACTCTAACACGTGTTCGTGTTCTCCAAAGCCATTTTTCAGTGTTTGAGCAGATCAAAGTCGGGAGGAGAAACCAGAGAGCACAGCGATGCCGCCCTCTCTGGTTTCTCTTATCGCAGTCCCACCTCAACACCAGCCACCAACACCGCTGAAAGACCCGGACCCTAAACACTACCAGCATGTAGGATGAATCTGTGCATATCCATGTGCGTGGCGACTCGCTGTGTTTCTCTGTGACTGTACGAAGACAGATGAGCCACGGGAGAACGAGCCGGGGGCCATCGCTGTGATGTATGTCATCCCGGGCCGGTGTGGGTGAAGAGAGAGCTCCTTCCTCTGTTCCTCTGCCGATGTAAGCTCACATTCATCTGTCAGGGCCCCATTCATAAAAACATCTCTTTTATGATTGCATCAGGAACTTCCCCGACGCAATGACAAATGAGCCCCACAATGAGCACCATTAATGAACCAAACGGAGCGCAGCTCACGGGCCTCGCCCGTCACGAGCACTGAAACCTGAAACTACATTTTTAACAGGGTTTGGATGCATACAGTATGCGTGTGTGCACGTTCATATATGTGCAGGTCATCTGTGTGGCTTTGGACACATTCGTGTGTTGATGAATAAACCAGGATACGGCAGGAAACCGACACAGCGCTGTTAGCTGATAGTTCCTGAGTTTGCTCCCTTAGTCAACGATAGGAGGCTTGTGTAATGCTTAGTAATCACACAGCGCAAATAAGCAAGTACTGCTGTTCACTACTCACAACCTGGCTTTAAACATCAAATAAGAAATGCATACACATGTAGGAGTTCTTGGCAAACATGCAACATGAGAGGCTTAGTGCGAATGCAGCTAAAACACACAATACAAAATACAGATTCATGCAGTTTGCCAGATTTTTCCACATTTGTCTTGTTTCCCCATAAACAAGCAACATGCAACATGTAACCGTTTCTGGCCTTCTGGCTATTTATACTTGACACAAGCATGCACGTCCCGGATCACGCGGCGTGGAGTCATCTCAGGTGGCATGCAAAGATATTCTACCTTAGTCTTCATGAATTTAGAATGGCTCTTGTAGACCTCCACCTGCTTGAGCTCGTCCTGCCTCTCATCAGAGTGCAGCAGGCCGCTGGTCTTTAGCATCTGGACTTCATCCTCTAAGTCTCTGATGTTCCTCTCCAGGGAAGAGATCTTGGTGTCCTGCACCAGCAACAGTAGGCAGGCAAACAGTCAAAGACCTGGCCAAGAATATTGAGCCGTAGGGCTAAAAGATAGATTACCTAGCGCGTGCATTAGCAGACAGTTAGCGCTCTACAGATACATTGGACTCTCTGCACCACTATCCAAGTTATCTTGCACAAAGCCCTCATAGTCGAAATTAAAAATGTGATTGATAGAATATCACTTGGTTGACATATCTCTCTACATCTGTCTGTGTAAACATATTTCTAGTATGTTTGAATCAACATATTAATCTAAATCACACAGAAATGTCATATAAACCAAGTCAGTGCATTTACACAAATCCTCCTTTATATAAATGTAATGTAAAGTCCGATGTCTGAGTAAATGTCTGGAAAAGAAGGGGAAACATTCTGGCAGACATTGGTGTTCAGCCAAGATATTATTCATCTGCAGAATCTATGAGGGAATAAAAGGGTCTGACATGGACAGGTCCTGAGGTTGTTTAGTTGCATAGTTTCAAACATACATTAAATGCAAAACCTTGGAAAAGAAGAGAAAGGTAATTTAATAAGTGGAAGCAGATTGCATGTTGCCATCAGCAGAAACCATAGGAACATGGAAGCATCTGACCTCTATTACATCCTATGACATCAGCCTTGCCTAGCACATGGTGCTGCATAAAAGTGCACACAAAAGACCAAGGAGAAATGCATAAAGCATATGCATACACAAAACACACACGCACAGAAAGAGTCTGTGCAAGGATGCAAACTTTCAACATGTGCCCAGAACAAGTCAAGGTAAGGCATTGAGACAGTTATGGAAGTCCTCCTGCACATCCAGTTCACACATAAAACCATGGAGACAAACATGATCTGTTTCTCCTGCACAACACAGGGGGAGGAAGCAAAATGCATGTTTAGCATATAAAACATTCATTAGAACTACATAAAAGCTGGACCTTAAAACACTGACATAAAGTTTTATGGGACATCCAAGTTGCATCTCAACTGAATTCATGGTGTTGAAAGCTAGAAACAGAAATCCTGTATGAGTGTTGAGCTCACAGCAAGACCAAGAGGTGTCGACTCAGTACTGTACCTGCCAGATAACATCAGGATCAAAACAAAACGGGGGGTTGGTCGTCTGTAATTACAAAGTGGACACATCCAACACTTAGACGAAGCAACACAGACACTGAAACACATTTGTGGACACTACGTGTCACCGCTGATCACAGCAACACAGGCTAGTTTAACAAAGCAATCACTACTAACAACGCTGGAGATGACTTTCTTTTGTTCTTACTCTCCCTACAATACGTCAAAGCCTCCTGGCAACTGTGTTTGTCTTCCCGTTGCTAATTAATTCAGTCAGATTTAATTCAGACCCTTAAAACCACCGCGAGGCACCATGAGCTAGCACATGTGCAGTCCGTTAATAGGCAGACAAATCACAGAGTATGTGTGAAAAATAACTGTGGCTTTGCTGTAAAGGATCCACTTTTAAAGCAAGTGTTTGCTGAATGAACAATAAATGTGTGTGCGTGGGTGTGCACACGGACACATGTGGAGTCAACGGCATTATTTCACAGCACTGCAACTTCAAAGGGCTGCGATGAGAGTGAAAGCTTCCATATGTGACATTTGAAACAAATTGAATAAGTGCTCAACTCCGCGTGTGCCAGTAACGGACTTTACTTGGGCATGGCTGCCATGCAGATGCAAGGTAACTATAACATCAAGTCCTCGAGATTGTTCCTTCATGTTCATCTATATAGAGAGATCCTCTGCTGTTATTCTAGGTGGACTTAAAGTTATGTCATGCATGTTTTGAACATACAAATGCAAGAGCAGATAACACTGCTGAAATAAAATCATGACATTAGCTGGATTAAAAAACTGTTTCATATTTATGATAAACAAAAGCTCAGACATGTATGAATTTCAGATAAATCTCTTGCACCACTTAAACTTAAACTTGCAGATTTGAGAGTAACTCTTAGTCCTACCTTCATATCAATGACAGTCTGCAGAGCCCTGGTTTTGGCCGGATCGGCCTGGAGCTGGTTTCGGCGATGAAGCTCCTGGGGAGGGACCCGGTAAAAATAAGCCTGACGGCTCATCATCTTTAACACTTTCCCACAGCGTCAGAGCTTCAAAAGGCACACGATCAGTGTCACCAGTTTTATCTCTTGTCCTTATATCATCTTTTGTTATGTAACATTACATTATCCACTACTCTGTCTCGAATTTTGCAAAACAAAACAAAGTTCATCGATGGTCACCGAGCTGGTCCCGATCTGAAGCTCTCCCTTTTTCCATCTCCAGCAGCAGGTGTCTATTTCTCTGCCCTCTCTTCTTCTGTCTCAGTTTGCTAGCAGCTACCTGACACACTTAGCTTTAGGTCATTTGAATCTGCCTCTATCCTGCTTTCAGCCTGAATCTTTCGATTTCTTATCTCTCACTTGTTCTCTGGTCCTCTCTCGCAGATGTCTCTGGCATGCTAACGCTCTTGCTTAGCAACACTTTCTGCCAGCACATGCGCTAAGCTTTTTATATCAATAATTAATGGTAGCTCTGACCTACAGCTATGCCTACACAAAAAGCACACGAGCTAACAGACACACACACATTCCTACACATTAAAGTTACTGTCAAAAATCTACCAAATCATCACTGAAGCTGAAACATCTCGTTTGTGTGCAGCTACGTCTAACAAAGATACAAAGAAGTGCCTGAATTCATTGAAACACTACTTCACAAGGACACTGCTGTGAGCCGTGTTGTTTTTAAGAAATGCAGTTTTGCAGCCACAGAGTCAAACATATTTACAACACGAGCGCACAACCACAGTCTGATCCTGACCAGAGCATGCAGAGGATCAGTTTTGGTAATGAGGGAGTGGCCCCTGCTTAAAGGGCACCTCTGTGATGCTGCGCTTTCAATCCCCCACAAACATTTGATTTTAAGGAACCACCGAACACCACTGTCGTCTTTATAGAGAATTCAATGTATACGATGTTTGTGCAGGACTGGAAACCTGGAAACTACAGGTGGACACAGATGATCTATAGAGTGAATCCATACATGTATTACTAATAATCTAACCAAAGAAATGCTCAGTGAATTCACCATTCAAAGGTTACCTAATGTTACACTAACAGGACAGAAAATGCTTAAAACATTAAAGTGTTTTATTTTTATAACTTGTTGTTCATGCACAAATGTGCACACCAAAGCCTGAATGCACTGGAGCAGCTCATCATGCCCTGAAGCATAACAATCATAAATAAGCAACAGGTTGTCAGTTCTGCCAGTGAGTGGAAACGACAGCAGACAAGGACCTTATCCACTTGTCCGTGTCAGCTGTGGATAAGGAGGGATTACTGCTGTCAGAGCATGCCTCCCACAGACGAGCGTTCCCACTGCCACCACAGTTCACGTCTTTATTAAAGTGACTGATTTGTCACAATGCGCATGTCTGTCTTTTTGTCTGCCTTTTGGTTCCTCTGAGAAAGTGTGTCTATGAACGTGTGTCAGCAACAGTTCTGCAAACTATTGTGTCTCTCAGTGGGGAAATGAAGCCATGCAAGAGAGCACGTCATCAAAGACGTCCTCTCTGCTGCACATGTGTCCGAGGGACTGAGCATATGGAATGAATAGGATCAAACGTAACACTATAGCAATAAGTGCCGGCATCCTGAGTGAAGGATGCGGTCAAAAGGTTCAATTCTAGCCTCAAGGCAATGGTGTCATGTACAGCACACACTGCAACATGGACTGGTAGAGACACACACACATGTATGTTCACTAATCGCATTCCTATCCCCATCAGTGAGAAAAAAGTAAAAAACAAAAGGAAACAGTTGCTTGCCACAAATGTGTCAGCCTATCGGCTCGGTGGGTTAAAAGTTTGAAAAGATAAATGGAAAAACTGCGGCGATCAAAGACTTTTGTTGGGAAATCGTTGGGGGTTGCAAGGTGAGGAGAAGCTTTAGGGGTGTAATCTTGTCCTGATAAACTTTTCCACTCAGACATTCTGGGAAATTAGCAGAGCATGGCAAGTAGGTGGTGCCCATGCTTTGGTGAGGAAAAGGGGAATTGGTATCTGTGTATGCATGTGAGTTGTTTGCTGGTGTTATTAGCAGTAGTCTTCTGATGGTAGCTGAGAGGGGTTTCTATAGCAAAGGCTGAAAGTTTGGCTTCTCAAAAAACAAAACACTGGGATGAACAAAAGAAATGGTGCAGACAGAGAGGCAGGACAGACATCAATATTTTGCTGCTGAGCTTGGTGGCATGAGAAAGTAAGCAGAAAGGAAAAGCGGGAAAAAGATTAAAGAAAAAAGATTTGCTGACACGAATTTCCACTTCATTCCAACATGCTGGCATGGAAAGCCAGAGAGATAAAGGCATGCCAAAAAGCAGTTCTGAAGCCAGTCATGGTATATAAAAGCAGAGCAACCGAGCAGTGCGCAGCCTTAAACGATCGAGTGAGATACAATAGGGGGCCGAACTTTAGAGCCCCGGCTGACCAAACGGCATCTGCAGTATGTTACGTATAAAGAATACATGCCATCTCCAAGTAAAAAACTCATTGTGAAAGTGTGAATGTGTGTGTGTTTGGACACATTTGGCAGCAGGTCAGGTCTGGGCAGGAACAGACCAGCGGTGAGGCTGTTATTATTGGGTCTACAGGGACCTGACGGCTGGGGAGAGTCAATTAGGCCCAGATTTATGCCTCTCAGCGTGTGTGTGTCTGTGTGTGTATGTGGTCCCATCACACAACTTTGGCTGCAGTGGTCAAACTCTGATAGAGCACTGCCACTCTGTGGACCTTGCTGGTACTGCAACAGTTAAGGTGGCCCACTAACACTTTTTAAAAGTGACTAAAATGTGTGGCTTCCAAATCATTTTTAGTCGAGATCAGTGTATGAGTGCTATGAATAGGCTGAGAAACACGTGCCAGTGTTTCTATGCTGGATTTGTGCAATTAAGGTATTCGGATCAGTGACAAAGTTGAACAGGAAACACAAGTGAGAGAACACCACTGTGCACACAATCCCCCTGACAACATACATCAGCAGGTGAAGGAGTGATGGAGTGCGCTCTCCATCCGTACTGCAAATCCACACATAAGCACAAACAGCTGGTTCAAGCGATTTAACATATGGCCGTCGTCTGTCCTGGATGGTATGCAGAGAAACATCCGTCAGTCCTCTGACTTTCATCATACAAACACACTTTAATGTCTCCAGCTTTCCTTCGATAAAACACAGAGTTAAGACGGCCACTTCATGCCAGCAAAATAAGTAAATTAAAATGAGAGGCAAACTGAAAAAAGGGGCATTTATGATCTCAGTGTAAACAAGCTGAGATTTAGATGAGGAGTAATGGGAGCGGTAATGAAAGGAAGTCGGGCTAGTTTCCTTTGGAGCTAATCAAACAGCTAACAGCAGCGGTCCCACATAGAGGCACAGCTGAGCATCACCGACTCGCCGTTGCAATGGAAAGCAGAAATTACAAGATGCCTTCACAGGAAGTAGGCTACTATTGGATAAACCAACCTCTAAGCATTTTAATTCATCACCAGCCACAAAGTGACAAATGCATTAAACTACAAACGTTTAGGGCAGTGGTGATAAACGAGCTGCACTGAAACACAGTTTAAAGAAAAATGTTGAAACTGTGAGGAGCCTAAAGGGAGCAGCTGAGAGAAACATGAAAAGATCAAAGCTTGGGGGTTATTGGGAAAGTTATGACATGTTACAGACAACAAATATGTGGTGGAACATTTCACATTTAGTTTGGTTAAATGGCAACAGGTCGGTAACATGTTTGGATCTACAAAGAACATCCAGAGAGGCTGAGTGTTTATTTACTGAAGGATGTTTCTCAACATAAAACTGCAAAGGAACTTGGCATTACATCATTAAAAGACTGAGAGAATCTGATTATCTGATTAATGTTTGAGGCAAACCACAAAATGTTGCTGACTGGCAGTATGTAATAGAAATCTCTACACAGGCTCGGGAAGAAACTGGAGACTGAAAACTGTCCTCCAGTCTGCCAAAACAAAATTTTACATTTGTTTTGGAACTAAGAGAAACCACATCCTGGCAGTTCAAAGGCAGCGCCATGATAGTGAGGGAGTGAATGATCTGGTAACTTGGACACCTGTAAAACTACAAATGTTCAATAATAATAAAAGTGCCACGCGCTGTCATCCACATGAAGTTTGTTTTTGTTTTTCTGGAAATGTATGTTTATTTGAGCAACACAAAATCACATCTATATAACAAAAGAGTAATCAAACATATCTAAGCACATTTAAATTCCCTGTGGTGGTCATGCACTGAAGCTACATAAGCACATTATTCATAACCTAACCTCCACTGGATGAATCACAAGTTAAAGCCTGCTTTGGGACATATGCTGCACAATGCTGTAAGACACAGGTTGGCTTGTTGGCTTCTGTTCCAAAGATGTGGATGAAAGAGAGGCGGCACGCAGCAGAAGATCCCGCAAAGCAGAAAAACGGAGGCACAAGTCTGTCTCAGCGATTTTACCCACCGGAGGTGTAACATTCGTGCAAATGTTGTGTGTGTTAAAAATATTATTTCAAACTCAGGTGTCCTTAATGCAGCCATTCACACCAATTCACTGTCAAAATGTGCAACATACAGTGATTTTAAAGGCCTTTAGTCTGACCAGTAAGAATATACAGAAGGGGGCTATTTATTGAATGTTTTTTTTAGTTTTATGTGTGTTTTGCTGCATTTTAAATTATTTTATATTTGTTAAAGACGTTTGCACACTTGACCAAATAATACGAGGAGAGAGAGATTTATCTATAAGTTTGACTGTATCCATTGTGTCTGCAAACTAGGCTTGATGATACTGTATCAATCAATTACTTTTGTTTTACACAAACAGATCAAAGTATTTTGTAAATGCAGTGATTACATGTTTAACATGTTTAGATGGAGATCTTAATGAGTCGATAATAGCGACACTAAACAACAGGAAAAGGTTTCCACTTTTCTTCCTAAATTATTTTCTTGAATATAATTTGTATAATTTGTATAATGATATAATTTTATATAATTTATTTTATATATATATATATATATATATATATATATATATATATATATATATATATAGAGAGAGAGAGAGAGAGAGAGAGAGAGAGAGAGAGAGAGAGAGATATCTATATATATATTGAGACCAGAAACTGGGAAACTTGGGGGGAACTGAGAGAACAATCACTTCTCTATTCAATCAGGGAGGTCAGGCTGTTTTCACTCATTAATCACACATTAATATTCAGACAAACACAGCATGTTTTTCTACTTTGAAAAAAAACCCCTCTCCCCCCCTCTCCCCCTCTCTCTCCCCGACACATGTCCCCTCCTCCTCCTAGCATATGTTAAGCTGTCAAGTACTTAAAAATAGCACAGCACGCAGTGTGTGTGAGCAGGTACTCACCTCTTACACACACAGCATGGTTAGGTCCCACACATTACACACACACACACCAACCCAAACATACACAGCAGTGTCTGCATTAGCAGGGACTGAAACACCCACATTCCCCTTAAACAAAATCACCACGGTGACCA
This sequence comes from Neolamprologus brichardi, assembly GCF_056152115.1. NCBI lineage: Eukaryota > Metazoa > Chordata > Actinopteri > Cichliformes > Cichlidae > Neolamprologus > Neolamprologus brichardi. Next base: position 445,396 of record NC_142123.1, on the reverse strand, counting down.
AATGGGCGGATATCCCATCAGCCACCCAGAGAGGGAGTGTTCTCACTTGGAAACACTAAGCCGATTGGCTCCAGATGTGTACGCATGCTCATTCACAGACACACACACACACACACACACACACAATTTTGTTTTTGAGTTTGCACAGTGGACGCAGAGGCAGACAAACAAAGACAGAAAAACAAGAACATGATGATACAAACAATATCACCAGCATGCACCGACATAAAACACACACACACACAGAGGTAGAGAAATTAAAGGCTAAGAAGATTTAGGAGTTAAAAATAGATAAGGCAGTAGTGAGGAGCACAGAGCAGCCTGGTATTGCCCCTGAATACTGAGCATACTGATACACCTGTGCTACACCAGCACTGGCTGCAGGGCGGTACTTAATAAAACTCTAATTGTGAAAAGAAACATCGGGGAAAAGAGACGAGCACCTGAAGAAGAGTTTGTTTTTCCATAGGCTAAACTCAATTCTGATTTATCTAGTTCAGTATTTATTTGAAGGCATAACAAGTCATGGGCTGCAGAATTAACCATGAATATCAAATGCTGGTGTTTGTTCAGCTACCATATGAGTACACTCAGGAGGACACACACACACAGATTATAAAACTGCATGGCTCAACGCAGGCTTAGAGCTTGCCGTATGTTAATCTGGCCCATTGATAAGACCTGCTGAGCTGATTCCTGCTCCCACATTTTGCTTAATACATAGAAACTGACACAAATGTGCATGCACACCTAAGTATGTAATCTCATCAATTAACATTAGCAACACAAATAGTTTAGCATCAGCTTTAAAGTGAAAATATTTTTAAAACCCAAGAACAAGACAATGTTTTGGTATTGAAAATGACCTGCTGTGTTAATGTTTTATGATATGCACATGATCATACAGTGGCTTAACTTGGATCTTTATTTGGTAATGAGGGATATTTGACTCAGTGACGGTTAAATCAAAAGGTGATTCAGGAAATTCAACCTGTGAGAGTTCTACACTAAGTTGTATTTTCTTGATTAGTGCATGATGCTCAGCCTTCTCTTAAAACTGCTCTGACAGTGCAGATGAAGCTTCAGATGTGTATAAATATCAGCAGGAAAAAGTGTACCTCTCTCAAATGCACGTTCTCCAGCTGGGCTTCAGCCTCCTGAGCTGCCATGGTTATTATGCCTGTCCGCTGTCCCCGTCCCCAGTGTCCCTGACCTTGACCTTGGCTTTGGCCTTGGCTTTGGCCTTGAAGCATCTCTAACAGTCTCTGGATGCTCTCGTCCCGGGCGCCCAGCGTCTGCTTCTGAGAATCAATCCTCATCTCCATCTCTTCCATGGTCTTCCTCAGCAGGGATAGCTCCTTGGCCTGCCGCTCGTGCTCTGACTGCAGTTGGAAGAAGTTCTCCTCTGATGGAGCCAGGGGAGGAGGTGAGGAAAAGCCGTCACACCCAGGCACCTGACAGGGACTACAAGGGTGAAGAGAACCAGAGCTGGGTACAATCCCGGGACCGTGGCTAGGACTGTAGAGAGGCGGATTCGGGCTGCTCCTCAGCCCACGCTGAAGGGTGTCAGCTGGGCTGGTTCTTTGTGCGGCTACTGCAGTGTTACAGCCGTATCCAGGGCTGTGAATGATGATGTCAGCTTCCTGTTGCCTTGGATTGTAGGTGTTGGATGGGCTGGCTCTGGGGCTGCTCTTTGGTCCAGGACTCTGCAGGTTGCTGGGGCTTTGTCTGGGACTGTGGCCAGGGCTGAGTCCCCCTCTGAGGTCCTGGTCCATATGGAGCTCTCGATAGGAGTTCCCCTGCTGACGGTGCTGCTGGGAGCGACTGTTCATCTCTCTATGAGCTCGCAGCTCCTCCTGAAGCTCCTGAACTGTTAAAGGAAGCTGCTATAAAAGACAAAGTTCCCATTTATTCAATAATTAAATAAACATACCAATTATGCATGAGCAAATCTGCACAACGTGTGAAAACACACATGTGTAAAGTATGGGACGGTATGTGAAGACAGACCTTGTTTCTTCTGTTGTTCCCAGGCTGCAGCAGAGAGAGATGATGTAAGACACAAAGACACATGATAAGCATGATAGGAACAAAGAACCATTAGCTAGATTCATTTAGACATCTTAATTCACAAAGCTCTTGGAGACTAGTTACACACTATGACCACAAGGGGGTGGGTTTTCTCCTCAAAGCACATGGAGAAAACACAAAATCTCCTTTTGTGCTACTTGCAAGTAGAGCAACAGGATTGAGAAAGAGTTTCAAGTATGAAGGAATTGCATATAGAAATAAAAAATCAACTGATGTAAACAAATTTATGAATATTGTAAAATGACTTACTGTTAATGACAAATTAACAGTAAGTTTACTCCTCCCAAGTTCAAAAGTTTCTGAAGTTGTGAGTATATCATAACAGACTGCAGCACAGAGACGGAAAGAAAACAAAAAGTTGTGTCTTTTACTTTGTGGATTGATTTGATCTTCTTATCACTACTATTAACAAAAATCCTTTTTCATTTCATATAATTGTCCAAGATTGGACTTTTAGGTTGATACCTTTAAACATCGTTCAGCTAAAATCAACAGAACAACTGGGGGAACCTTTAATTGCTCATAAATATATTTCTTAATTCTTCACGATAAAGAATGTAAATGCATCTAAACCCTTGGCAGGGCTTAACCTGGAACTTAAAATAAATTCTGTGGGTTTAAACAAAATTTGCTGAACTCATAACCGTAAGGCTGCGGAGGTTCTCCGCTGCAATGACTAACCAATACGCCGATATATTTACCATTTTAACAACTAACCGCTAACTGTCCGTGTGTTGCTGGGGGCAACCAATTTCTTTTGACATTCCTGCTTTTGCAGCACAGAAGGCAAAAGAACAGAATATATTATGTTTGTTTACTTTTAGCTTCCTGATTTTCGATTGGAAATTCAATCAGTGCTTAAAAAGACACATGAAATTGTAACTGTGCGGAAAAAAAGTATAGTATAAATAAACACACACACACAAACAGCAACTTACAAAATTCAGACAATGATTTATCAGAAAGTTAAATTACAATTTTCTAATCAGTGTGAAGGTGTTTTACTCAGTTATTCTCAGCTCTTTCCAGTCCAGAAGGTGCAGGGAGCCAAGGACACGGAGTGGAGACGTAGGAGGCAGCCGAGGGTGAACACAGATAATCAATGCAACAACAAGCATTGAATATTAAGTCGGAGTGGGAGGAGAGCCCTACACACAAACACGTACACAACCAAGATACAAATACACACGTGCAACTGCACACACAAACACGCAGCCGACGCAAACATAAGCAAAACAGGCAGATGGTTAGGGGACAAAACTGGTCACTGCTGAGAGAAGAGGTGACATTCCTTATGCTAATAACAAAGTTCTCATGCCAGACTGAACTCTTTCCACTGTCTCTCAAAGAGCAAGAAGGAAAGAAAGAAAACATCCAGGAGAAATGAAGAAAAAAGAGTGGAAAGTGACAGAAAGAAGGGAGGGGAGACGGCGGCGATGAGGGAGATTAGCAAGCTTAAGAATAACATCTTCCTGTGATACGGCTGCTTTTTTCTCTAAAAGCAGGTTTTTAAAGAAGTCTTTTTCAGATTTGACATGTTATATTTTATGTGGGCTGTGAGCCTTATGAGTTATAGTAAAGGTCAAGAGGGAGAGACAAAAAGAGGAATTTCATAACTAGTCAAGACTGAAAACTGTGATGAGGTGAAGCTTAACTAGGTGTGTGCATCAGTAGCTGCTCGGGGACAGCGCAAGTAAGAGTAAGACAGAACAAGGCGACAGGTTTTTTAAAGTTATTATTGCGCTCACTAGAAAAATACTGTACAGATTTAAAATCAGGGCGTGATCAAGTCCAACGGTTTGCTCCAGCAACAGCTAATGAGCATTTTCTTTATATTAACTTCCACGAGCTTCACTTGAGGGCAGGGTGCTGCAGCGTGACTTGTGCAAATAACACAGTCTGCTTTATTTTATAAAGTTTGCTGCTTTCGAAATGAGAAGAATGCGTGTATGCGTGTGTAGGTGTGCGTGTATGTGTCACAGTGTCCTCGCACTCAGTGACAATGTGCGATGAAAAAAGCTATAAATATGAATGCAGAGGTGGCTCCTTGGTTACAAGAAGGAGGAGTCAGATGGGAGACATGGAAGATATGATCAAGGTTTTTGCTTGGTTAAAAGAACAATACAAACATTTGGGAGTTGCTAAAGCAATTTCTTAGCGTGAGAGACTCTGAGTTTCATGTTGTATACAACGACTTTTAAGGTGTTTCCATCAGAAAAAAAAACTTAAAAAGCAAATGGAGATACTGTCAGGATGAAAAGCACAAAGAGTTCAGATAAAGGAATAATAGATACAGTAGCTGCTCAGTGAGGCAGACAAATGGATGATGCCTCGAACTGAATGGACCACACTCCAGGGACAGGAGACACAGGACGAGTCACGGTCTCTTCAGGAGTAGATGTGAGGTTTTTAGAAACTTGGAGTGGATGCCACTAGTGCACGTTCCCATGGTAACACAAGGAGCCTCGCAAACATCATTATAAATGAACTGCACAGACGCCTTTCAGTGCAACCTTGAAGTCAGAAGCAAAAGGTATGAAGTGAAGTGAGGGCCATGATATGCAGAGGAGATGGGTGGGTCAGCACACAAAGCCTGAATGGCGTGTGCGAGCAGACACCATTCAGGCTTTTTTAAAGAGTGTCGTTTTAAAGAACTAAGTAAGTAAAATCAAAAATGCAGCATTTACTGTAACAGATACTTGCAGGCTTCTGTTGGCTGACTTTTAATGCTTTTTAATGCCTGAACAGTTTGTAACATCATTTCAAACATACAACCTTACCAGACTTTGACTCTGTCAGCGAGATTTTGGACCACTCTCTATGTAACATAGCAGGTAATTAATCCATGTTAGCAGGTCAACCAGTGTTAAATAATTACCTAATAAGAAAGCTCGAGTAACCTTGGCCAAAAGAGGATGTGACTGAGGCATTTAATTCATGGGACCCCCGTCTGGTTTTGTGGCTTAAATAAGGTCATGCTACTAACTTAGCATCCCCAGATTCATGCAGTTACGTTAAAGCTAGCTGCTAACGTTACAGCTAAATGACCTGACAAAGGGTCAAATCTGACCAGGCCTGACATTTAGCGATCCAGCCCACTTAGGGTTAGAGTTTGACACCCCTGCATTACAGCTAACACATTATAAAATGCTAGTTTCCTATCTTGCCAAATGACTTCACCAGCTAATATGACCCAAGCTTATATAATATGTTAAACAGTGTTGAATTTAGCCAATACTGAATTATGTAACAGTACAAACCAAAGATTTAAGTAAAAATTGCTTTCTACAGTCGAGCTGTGGGCGATGGAGGGCAGGGGCAATTAGCCAACACATCAGTGTAGACCTGTGTCATGAATGTCTCATTGCTGATTTGGCAAGTGCTAACGCTAGCCACAAGCAAGACTGACAGGAGTTCACCATCAATAACAGCAGCAGTTTTATGGGTGTTACACTGAGAACCTTTCATGTGAAGTAACAGTGTCACACAGTTGTGTTTAGTGGAGAAAATGTCTGTTTTTTATGCAGCTATTTTTGAAACAAGCTCACCTGCAGATCTTCTTGGTTTGTCCTGTACTGGTCTTTCACAGTGGAGCTCCTCGCTGCCTCCTCTCGCCTCACGCCCTTTTCTCTCTTTACATCTGGGCTCCAAAAGTTGACGCTGTTCGTGCTGGGGCCTGTCCTTCCATCCCTACCTCCTTCCAGTTCTCTTCGCAGGTTGTTGTTCTCTCTCTGCAGATCCCTCAGCTGAGAATGGAGATCAAATGTGGAAACCTCTCCACGTCCAGTCGAATTCATTATCTGTGTGAGTCTTCCAGACTGCCGCCGTAAACTAGAAGTTCCTCCAGAGACAAAACTCTGGTCTCCACAAGGATCTGACAAGTGATGCATCCCAGAAGATGTGATGTTTGGGCTGCTTCCCGTAGCTGTCGTCCGGCCAGTGTAGGAGGAGCGGCTGGTACTTCTACCTAGTGTCATGGTGCCTTTGGGGTACCCGGCAGAGGGTTCCAAGGACTCCCGCTCACTGGGATACATAGTACCTGATGTGGCATATGCAGCACTCAAAGACTGAATATTCTCCATAGACAAGGTTTTACCCCCTGGTGCTGTCGCTGAACCACGCGTTGACCCTTTGCCTGCTTCTGGCTCAGCTTTGATTTTTGAACCTGGCCTTGACACTGACCCTTGTCCCCCCGTCAGTTTAGATGGTGTTGCAGGCACACCTCCTGACACAGAGCCTGGCTCTAACCCTGAACGGGCCCCTGGTGCTGAGCTTACAGCCTGTTTGCCTTTCCCGTGTTTAGGGGACCTTGAGAAGCGTGAATGAGATGAGCTGCCATCGGTGTGCCCACTACCTTTTGCAGCAGCAGAAAGCTTGCTCTGTGTGGGCTTGGCTCTAATATTTAAAGGCATCTTCTTTTTTTTTACATGGCAAAATACAACATCTGAAAAGAAACTGTTAAAGCTGAGAAAATGCTCATGTCCTTTGTGGATAACAGAGTAAGTAAAGGCCACGTACTGGCCTCTCAGTGTTCACCTGTCCATGACTGATTGTTTAGCGCTTGAGGCTGACTTTTATTTAGTCCTATTTGAGGAAAGCAGCAGTCACTGTTGGCAACAGGTCTCGCAGACACACAGGTCAGTGGTCTTGTAATTTCAGCTACAGTGCAGGACATCATGGATTCTAGAAAGGTGAAAGTGAGACAATCATTTAAAACCAATTTGATTTGGCAGTTAAAGGTTGCATCAACACAAGCAGCTGTACAACCTCAATAAAATTACACCAATGATTTAAATCAAGAACTACCTAATCAACACCAAGCATTAGAAGCAACACCTATATAACAAACAATACTGTCAACTGAACTTCTGGTCACAGCCAGGCTGATTCATGGTTTGTGGCAATTATTTAATGAACATTTTAAACATTTAATTCCCCAGAGAACCTTTTACACAAAGGTATAGGATTAGTGTGATTCTTCAGGAAAAGAGTTCGGACCAAAGTGCTTTACAACTTGACTTACAATTGCTGAAGTACTCCCTAATCCTCGCTCTTCCTTATTAGGGGAGAGTGACAATGTGAGGACAGGAAAGAAATGTCTCTAAGCAGACTGCACATTAGTGGTGCAGTATACTACAGGCTACTTCTACACTCTCGCTCATTATATTTAGAAAACCTCCCACAGTCTCAGTCACCACGGTAGATCGTGAAAGAATATTTTAAAAAAAGGAAGAAGGTGGACCAGTATGACCATTTCAGCACCATGGACAGCACTAACTCTAGTTATTGCAAAGTGCTGGGATTCTCACGCTGGTTCAGGCCTGCAGGGAAAACAAAATTGTGTAATCTGCAGTGAACATGGGAAAATGCAACAATTTTTACCAACTGTCCCTCAGGTGCAATTGCAAATCTGTCATTATGCTTTGCTAGGCTGTCAACATACCTGTGCCTTAGGCTCCAGCTAAAACTGGAGAGAAAGAGACACCGTAGCACATGTTAAGACTATATCCATATCAAAGTAAGTGCACCCCAGCATCATCCTAGTCCACAATGGGGGCCTGTCTGCAAATCTGCAGAGGCAAATCCACATCATAATCCCTCCTCTAATCCATGAGGATTGGGTGCTGGGACTCACTACACAGGATTCAACTGAGCGATTGGCTAAGTGTTCTTGTCAGTCATAACATAGCTGTCAATCCCTTATCCACTGTGGAGACAATGAAGTTAGCGTCATGAACCTTCAGTGGTACCCATTTGTGTGTACTTCTGGTATCTCAGTGGAGGAATGTGGCCAATAATTAGTAAATATTGTTATTCTATTAATTAGATATTATAATAAAATTACAAACAGGCTCTAAACAATTCTAAATTCTACTCAAGGCAGCTTGGTAAGCTACTATTAAAAGCTTTGCCCTTTTGCATTATTCGCATTAAGATGGAGGTATCACAAGTCACCGGTCCATGTTCATGGAGACGCGCCAAGTTTACGCAGCTGCACGCTCCCACGTCAAACCATAGCGGCACAATGAGAAAGCACAGATGAAGGAAGAGCGGAATTCTGAAATAAAGTAGACAACGCCTCACTCCATTTCGGTCCACAAGCCGCTGCACTTACTTCTGAGTTTGCAGCCAGCTGTTGCTGCGAAGAGAAAAGTCGAATCACCGCCCGAACTGCAACGGCATAGATCGGTTGTTCTGGATGATAATTTACAATCCTGTGGAAGGCTTTTCCTGCAGCTCAACATCCTGCCACCTCAATGGAAAAACTACCGAGCAGACCTAACCGTATTCCATGCGTGGCACGAGTAAAACTGTCGCTGTGCATGTGATTGGGCAGCCTCGACAGAGACGGAGCATAATTCTACTATGACCACCGCATGACGGATTAGTTTCTTGCTCGTATGCACACGGCTACATGAGTTCGGACTCGTACCTTACATAATAATTAATCTGCCGCTAAAACTAAAAGCACACAGTTTAATTTGTTGAAATAATGTTTTCATGTTGGATTTATTTATTTTTTAATAATTCGACAAAGTCCAGGTGCGCACCCAAATGTTTGCCCGAGCTTACCGTACAGGTGCCTCTCCATCACTGTAAAGTCCCATCAGTACCCTGTCCGACCTCGGCGCAGGCTCCATGATCTCAGCAGCTCAGCTCATGACCTGTACTGCCATCGGGTCCGCGTGGGCGCGCTCTCCCAGCTGGCGCGTGCGCGACGAAGCGCCGTGGTGGGGCAGCGCGAAGAGCCATGATTGGGTGGTTTCCTGTTTTTCATATACCTATGAATCATGAATTGGGAATGGTACTTGGAAGGTATTACGCAAAGCCAAAGCTCTGAAATTCCCTTCACTACACAGCAGATGGAAGTTAATATTGTTGGGTTTTTTAAACAAAAGAGCCACACAGACAAAAGTGAGTTTGCTTGAAGTAGATGTGGAGACATCATTTAAGATCACACCATGTGATTGGTAAAACCGGGCTATTACTTGTGACAGTGCAGTTAGGAGCTCTTTGAAATGTAACGGGGAAGTGCAGCTGTTCGGAACGATCCTATTTTGCATTCAACAGACCATAAACCAGAATTTACAGTGAGTAACTATAACTGTGTTTGGTCCTGGTTTCGGTCTCAGAAAAGAGATCCCGCCAAGCGAGAGAACCGAGACGATGAAAACGTGACGTGATTTTGTTTTCTCATTAAACAAACAGAAACAATAGGTCATTTAAGTAGGTGATAATGAAGTCCTTAGTGATCTGTAACCTGCAACAAGTGCTGGTTTCATTTCCTCCCTTAACATAACGGAAGAGAAGTAAAATTCTGCAGACGGCTCAGTGTTGCTGGTAAGCCGGTGTTGTGCCAAAGTAGTTACCCCCGTCAAAAATTGTTTCCCCATTCACGGGAGCGCGCAAAGTAGGAGGAGCCACTTGCCCAGCTCCGTTCTGTACGCTACTTGTCACTGATCTGCAGTCGACGCAATAAAGAGTAAAAGCTGGAAAACAGCAGACTCGATGAATTTAATATTAGTTTCGTGACATTGTAATGTGCCGCGTGGAAGACAATTTACCTAAAACTGTACACTGAAATAACCTGCTGGGAATACTTTGTCTAGAAAAAGACTTTGATACTATAATACTGTAAAACCAGACGCGATCATGGAAACACGTCGCTCTCCAGGGAATTTACACTCGGTTTACACTTTGTAGCGAAGCTATCACGAATGAGTTTATTTGCAAAATCAATCACAGTATAACCAATAAGTACAGTAACTTTGGAGACGATGTCATATTCACAGCAAAAGTTATGGAGGGATACAGATTTTATCAGGCTGTGTGGCATCGGCTGCCAAAATGTGTGCCCCCCCCCCCATCTGTAATCCATATTGGCTTTGCTATCACAAAGGGTATATTTGCCAAATAAGTCACAGTATAACCAATAAGTACAGTAACTTTGGAGAGGATTTCTTCTTCACAGCAAAAGTTATGGAGGGATACAAAATTTATCAGGCTGTGTGGCATCGGCTGCCAAAATGTGTGCCCCCCCCCCCATCTGTAATCCATATTGGCTTTGCTATCACAAAGGGTATATTTGCCAAATAAGTCACAGTATAACCAATAAGTACAGTAACTTTGGAGAGGATTTCTTCTTCACAGCAAAAGTTATGGAGGGATACAAAATTTATCAGGCTGTGTGGCATCGGCTGCCAAAATGTGTGCCCCCCCCATCTGTAATCCATATTGGCTTTGCTATCACAAAGGGTATATTTGCCAAATAAGTCACAGTATAACCAATAAGTACAGTAACTTTGGAGAGGATGTCATATTCACAGCAAAAGTTATGGAGGGATACAAAATTTATCAGGCTGTGTGGCATCGGCTGCCAAAATGTGTGCCCCCCCCATCTGTAATCCATATTGGCTTTGCTATCACAAAGGGTATATTTGCCAAATAAGTCACAGTATAACCAATAAGTACAGTAACTTTGGAGACGATGTCATATTCACAGCAAAAGTTATGGAGGGATACAAAATTTATCAGGCTGTGTGGCATCGGCTGCCAAAATGTGTGCCCCCCCCCCCATCTGTAATCCATATTGGCTTTGCTATCACAAAGGGTATATTTGCCAAATAAGTCACAGTATAACCAATAAGTACAGTAACTTTGGAGAGGATTTCTTCTTCACAGCAAAAGTTATGGAGGGATACAAAATTTATCAGGCTGTGTGGCATCGGCTGCCAAAATGTGTGCCCCCCCCATCTGTAATCCATATTGGCTTTGCTATCACAAAGGGTATATTTGCCAAATAAGTCACAGTATAACCAATAAGTACAGTAACTTTGGAGACGATGTCATATTCACAGCAAAAGTTATGGAGGGATACAAAATTTATCAGGCTGTGTGGCATCGGCTGCCAAAATGTGTGTCCCCCCCCATCAATAATGCACCTTGGCGTTGCTATCACGAAAGAGTTTATTTGCAAAATAAATCACAGTATAACTAATAACTACAGTAACTTTGGAGACCATTTGCTTTTTTTAGACTTCTTAATTTAACATCTAAATCTATATATGTAGATATGTGTTCTCAACAATGTGTGCCATAAGAACACTAGCTCTGGACCTTTAGTGTCAACTATGTACAAGCAAAACAAATAAACACATCTTCTGGTGGTGGGCTTTTCACGCAGAGCTGGTGGAACCACCGCAAACACATCTCACACTGAATCTGTAAAAAAATAAATAATTACAAATCCCAATGTTAAAATTTCATTTATGGGAATTGATCATAACAGTCAGCAGTCTTTCTTGATGTCATTACCCATTTGTTGTCAGTTTCATGCTCTTCTTCCCCGCAGAAATGACAGATGTTTGTCAAGTCATCTGTTTTAAAAAGTGAAAAAATAGCACATAGAGTATACTACCTACTGCACTTATTACTTCATTCAAACAACAATATGGTTTGTTTCTACAGCCATCATGATGAAAATATTCATGATGTGAGAACATTGAATGGTGGAAAATGAGTTACCTGTCTCTAGGAGGAGAGTGGTAGCAATTTGCAGCCTGTGTGTGTTTATGGCCTTTTTTGTAGACGGAAAGTCTATTGACTCTTTTCGCAAGATCTTTTCAGCAAACTGAAACAGAGATTCTAAGATGACTAAATAGGCTAATATCGTAAATGTTATTTTATAGTAATTTGTTTTCTGTGAATCAATTTCTATCTTTTATTGTGTAATTATCTTATATTCCTTTTCCTGTCATTAACATTTATTACAACACAACATTTCCAATATTCTCGTATATATGTATGTATTACGGTTAAGACTCGTACTTTCAATGCAAAGACTCCACATGAGGTAGCGTCCACTTGTTTTGGGTGTTTGACTGTGTCACAAGTCCATCTTGAGACGTTGCATCCTTTTTTTCGCATGAATGCCCTGAAAGACAAGTACAATAAAAACAACATGTTTTAAAATTTTGGTGACACAAAAAGGTGAACAGTATGGAAAGCTTAAGTGTCTGTTGAACATCAAGTTAAGAACACTGACCACACTGTTTTGTTAAAATCATTACTTTTTAAAAGTCTACAACGCATTTCCGTGGACAATTTCTTGTCCTTTTTTCCCGTTTCTGCCCATGATATAGAAATCAATCACTTACACAGTACACTTTGAAGAGATGTGGAGGAGGAGCAAAGATGAAATTCACACATGTATAACCTATGTGAATTTATTTTAGACATTTGTCTGATGTTTTAGTGCTAAACCTCCGCAACACTTTATGCAACTACTAAGCACTATTCTCCCCGTGCTATATTTTCTAATGTAAAAACATCATCTCATACAGACATCAGGTCCTCAAATAAACATTGAAACATGGGGAGACTTCTCTTTAAAGGCAAAATTAACCCATAACACCACAATATCAGAAGGCCAACACAAAAATTTAAACCTGTTGCTGCTAGTTTTTTAATTGTGAGTACCAATTTTTTTAAAAAAAAATTTTTGATTGACATCATACTTATAATTGTCATAATAAACACAAAAATAACAACAGCAACAAAGAGTTTAATAAAGGGTCAAAATAAATTTCAACATTTATCCTTACCTTGTTGATTCCAAACAATTTTGGATACCTTGTTTAGTTTCTCCGAGTGGATCAAGATACAGTGACTTCTTTTCTTGTGGGTAAATGACCTACAGTAAAATTATGTGGAGAATTACATGTAATAATTCAAGACTTAAGATTATCTGCATGCCATGCATTTGTCTTATAAAACTGATTTGATGAATATTGTAAATGCAATTATTTTTTTTACCACTAATGTCCAGTGATGGTGTTCATTTACAATTCCCAGAATGACTTCATGCTCCATGGGTTTGATCTTAAATTGAAACAAAAGAATAAAAATATTAACTTCAGACATAAAAAAAAAGAAATGCAATAACATGTTGTTTAGAGTCCTTTTTTATTAAAGCAATTTATGATATATTATATATCATCCAATTATAAAGTACTCTGCGACAGCCATGATTCACCCCTCATTTCTTTAACGTGTGCAAGAAGCTGGACTATCTTATATTTTTTATAAGTGGTTTTGCACATTACTTCCTCCAAGACTAATAAAGGTCTTTCTAAGGATTTTTTTTTGGACATGGAGTTCATTTTCAATCATTTTCAATGTGATCCTTGTACCATCTGCAGAATAATGTTTAATGCTTTCTTAAGCCTCTTTAACAGTGACGTATGAATCACTTGAGAATAAAAAGGTAAAAAGAGATGAAGCAGTGTTGAAGATTTCAAAAGAGATATTAGCCCAAATGTTTGCAAATCTCAAATCAAGCATTGATTGGAATGTGTACAAAAAAATTATATGATCCGAGGTACTTAAACAATACAGACAAGATTCTTTCTAGAGATACCTACCTTGAGTCTTGGAGCTTTTCTCTTCCAAATGGCAGTCATTGAAAATGAATCAATGAATGCTGCTTTTGCTGAATTATGACGATTGCATTGTCTCACCATGATCGCAAGATATGCATTAATAGACTGTGAATACAAAATGTAAACATTTTTTAACTGTTGTCAAGGAATAAAACACTGATAGTTGCATTGTTGTCAGTAAAGATCACTGTACCTCACTTTCCAACTCCATGTCCGGACCAATTTGTTGGATATCCCAGTAGAATAATTTGTAAGCACCAATTTTGGAGAGTAGAACGTGAGGACTCTTTCCAGCCCAGGCATCCATTATATCTACAAAAAGTAATGAGAAAAAGAGAAGTCAGCAGGACTAAATGTAAATCAAAATTTAAAATGCATAATTTCTTATGTAGTTGTTTGACAAAAGACGTGTTTCAGGGTAAATACTTTTAAGACGCTGATAAAATGGGCACATGGTTTAACATTGTATTTTGTAGAAAAAAAGAGCACTTAAATTTGCTTTTATTTGGGGGTAAAGTTACACTTACAATGTTCTATAAAGAAATTTAAATAAATTCATATTAATAAAAGAAAATAAATTTAAATACATAGCAATAGAAATGCTCTTGCCCCTATCAAATCTTTTTTCCAGCAGAAACACCTATTACAACAATTTTTTAAAATTATGTTTAGTTGAAGCTACATGAATATATTTTAAAATACTCAGGCTCAAGGCTTGCACCTGTGGCCTTTACTATTACATAACCGTTTCTGGAAAAATGTTATTTTTCTCCTCCAAAACTAGTTTTATTATCTTTAAAATAGAGTGCCAATTTCTGGGCTGTTAAAAGCAGCGTCTTAAAGAGTATTTGATCTTTCGAACTGTTGCTGGCAGGAAGTCATCATCACAACATTAATATACTTCTTGTAGTGGGCATTCTATGTCACTAGCAGCATATATGACAGCAATTTTAGAAAAGAAGAAAATGAAGAACATACACTACTAGTCAAAATTAGGGACACACCTTCCCATTCAGTGTTTTTCTGTGTGTTCATGCTTTTCATGCAGTGACAATCATCTTAGGTGACTACCCCATGAAGCTCACTGACAGAAGGCCTAGAGTGTGCAAAGCAGTGATCAAAGCAAAGGGTGGCTAATTTGAAGAATCTAAGATATAAAAATATTTTTGGTTCTTTCATACTTTTTGGTTTACTACATCATTTGTGTTAGGGTTAGTGCTCCATATGTGTCCATTCATAGTTTTGATGCCTCGAGTTCTAATCAACAATGAATCTACAAAATAGACAAGGAAATTAAGAAGCAACATTAAAATGAAGGTGTGTCCAAACTTTTCACTCTTAGTGTACATCAGATGTACAATATCAAGCATGACAATTCTGGGTTACACAACAACAAAAGAAAGATTCAGTTTTGAAGGACTCACTTTTTCATGTGTGTAATTTTACACATGTGGCTTACATCCTTTTACAAGTTTTCTATAATGTTTTGCCCCACGAAGGTTTTTTTTTTAAAGCATTAACATATTGTTAAATTTAAATATTCTGTTAGGAAATATACCTAAAAAAATCTTTTTAAAGGTGTAAAATTTGCTATGCCATGATCTACAGAGTACTGAAACAAACACTGTCATAGGAACAAAAGTCCTTTTTGAAAAAATAAAAAAATATTATATTTATTTACATTTCTCTGCAACTGTTGGTTCTGTGGTTTGTGCTGTAGATTGCTGGGCTGTAATCTGTGGAGCTGAGGCTTGTGTGGTTGTAGCATTTGGAGCTGTGGTCTGTGAGGATGGGTCTGCTGTTGTGGTCGGGTCTGCCGTTGTCGTCTGTGAGGCTGGGTCTGCTGGTGTGCTCTTTGAGGCTGGGTCTGCTGTTGTGGTCAGGTCTGCTGTTGTGGTCTGTGAGGCCTGGTCTGCTGTTATGGTCTTTGAGGCTGGGTCTGCTGCTGTTTTGGATTCGGTTTGTAGAGCTGTAGCGTGTTCTGGTGCTGTAGCACTTGTGGCTGGTTCTGGTGGTTCGTTCTCTTTCTGTGCTGTTGCTCCTGACTCTGGTTCTGATACCGTTATTGCTATACCTTGTGGAACTGGAGATGGATGTTGTGTTTGAACTGGTAGTGATGTAAGTGATGCCATTGGTGCTGTAGCCTGTGTAGCTCTAGGAGGAGGTGGTGGTGCTACCGCCACTGGTGCTGCTGTAGCCTGTGAAGCTAGAGCAGATGCTGGTGCTGCTGCAGCTTGTGGTGCTGCTGGACCTGGTTGTGCTGTTAGTAATGTGGCTGCTGTTTTCTTTAAACCCCAGTGTGGCACTCTTGGCATGCTGTCTTTGCTTAACTTTAGCTGGTCAATATTTACTTTTGGAATGATTGTCCCATTGGAATCCTGAAGATCTGCACTTTTACCTTGGATTGCTGTAATAATGTAAGGGCCTAAAAAGTTTGCTTCAAGTTTCCCCCCTTTCCTCTGCTGGCTTCTTATGTTAGCTCTTAAAACTTTGTCACCAACTTTGAAGACAACATCTCTCTTCATCATTTTTATTTTGCCCTTTGTTTTTTCCTGAGCTTTGACCACATTGTCCTTCACCAGTTCCAACAGCTTTTGATGCTTTTGAATGTCTTCCGACAGCTCCTCCTGCCCCACAATGTCTTCCACACTCTCATCAACCTTTGAATCAAAAGACATGCCTATCATCATTATAATTTGTGTAAGATACACAGATAATACATAAAAGAACTGAGAAATACAGTAAAAATTTACATTTAGTGTCTTTGGTAAGTTTTTAAGACACAGTGTATTTCTGGCAAAGCTTCAGTGTATCTTAGGATTGATTGGACATGAAGAAAACTGTTATTGAGGGGTGGAACAATCCATAAAAATATTCAGTGGTGTAGTGCTTTTATGGCGGTGACATAGCATCCATTGAAACTGATCTGCCTGCGCCTCGAAAACTAAAACAGTTTTGTTGTGTGGGATTTCCGTGTAGTTTGTCACAGACGAAAAGACATACCATGAACTCTTCTGGGATTTCGGAAGGATAGCGAGCCTCTCTGCCAAACATTAGGTAATAAGGTGAGTATTTGGTGGTCACTTGTTTTTTAGTTCTGAGTCCAAACATTACAGCATCCAGATACTCATCCCACATTTCTGGTTGGTCGCCAACGACTTTACACAGGGCTCTGACAATGAAAGCACATAGAAGACAGTCATATGAAAGATCATTTACATTTTTTAATAGTTTAATGTCATGCATTAATGTTTTGTTTGAAGGGAACCCCCATAAATGTATAACATGTACTCCAAGAATTTACCTCTGGATGGTGCCATTCATTTTCTCCACCAGCCCATTTGTTTGTGGGTGATAGGGGGAGCAGAGGCTTCTTTTAATTTTTAACAATCCGCAAACCCTTTTGTTGAGCTGCAAAAGAAAGTTATATACACTGGCTATAAGCACATTAAAATAAGAATTTAAATAAACAGCTGTCATACTAATATCTCAAAAACAGATTTATAAAGACCAGAAAATTAACCATTTTCAAAAAATTATTCAAATATGAGTTCACATATTTTTGCAAAAGACTAAAGTACTTACAGAATTGACAAATTCTTTGCCTTGGTCAGTAAGAATCCTTTTCGGGGCTTCGAACTGGTGGACAAATTTTATGAGACAGTTTGTCACTTCCCCGGCTGATTTTGACTTTAAAGGGTATGCTTGTGGCCATTTTGTAAAATAATCAATAAAAACACATATGTATTGATGTCCATTGTTGGTTTCAGTAAGTTTTCCAATAAGGTCCATCCCAACCAGTTCAAATGGCTGAGAGACCTTAAAAAGAAAATCATAATTAAGTTAATAATACTGAAATTACACAGAATGCTAGTCTACTGTTATAATTTTTTCAAGTATATAATCAGTAGGTTTCTAAGCAATGAAAACATTGTGTGATTAAATGTGATTATTTGCTATGGTCGATGACTAACCTTTATCGGAATGTATTCTGCTGGTTTTTTAATCGTTGCAGCACTTGCCTGGCAAAGTGCACACTGGGAAACCTAATCAAAAATAAAAGCAATTCAATAAGAAACACAAGAGTTGAGGATCAAGGTTTACATAACTTATTTTGAGAGCTACAGAAACATTGCTGTGTTCCTCTTAAAATAAGTTAGCTGTAGTCGAATTACATAGTTTGATTTGGAGTACCCACCCAATTATTGATGTCCACTGACATCCCTGGCCAGTAGAACCGCTTAGAAATGGCTTCTCTTGTTTTTGTTTGCCCGCAATGGGCCCCAGTAGGACTGGCATGAAAATCTGAAAAAATTGCATTTGCCTCATCAGCCCCACAGACTACTGTTGTCTTTATGGTTTTGTCTGTGCCTTTGTAGCGCCAGTAAAACAGCTGCTCCCCTAAACATAAACAAGAAAATAGAAATGTTAATTATAGCTGTTTAAACCACGACAGGTCTATATGTGGTAAAAGTCATGACAATACATCTTGAATGTAATGAATCAATTATGTATGTGATATAATTTGGGGGTGACTATTGGACTGGTTCTCTATATTTATGACAGTATGACTACTTCAGAAACCAAAAAGATTATGCCACACACAAGACTGTATTACTGATACTAAAAAAAGTGATGGATGTGTAAAGTCATTATGACTAATGGCCTTCAGATATCATGGATTTATTTTCAATACAAATATCAATTCAAAGTAGTTTAATTCCAAATTTCCTGCTGTCAGTAATTTTCCACATATGTAATTTAAAGACATAAAGACATAACAGTGGGTACACCTGCTTAAAAGGGTGTGGCACATACCACTCCAAAAGTAATTACGACGTAATATATTGTAGTTAAGCTATAAAAGGACAAAAACAGTTCTTAGTTAACGCTGTCTACTTAATAGCAAACCTTAAAACTTTTACTTTAATAAACGCCCATGTGCCTATTAACCGGGGTTAACTAGGTCAAAGAAAGGTCAAGCTAATTAAATCGGTTAGTGCAAATTAAGACTACACATTATGCCATTGTATATGTGTTAATATATATGTATTGATGACATTTATAAACGCTACGAAGTTGCTGTTATTACCTTCAATGTCGTAAATAGCAGCTTTTCTTCGGAGAAGAAATTTCTCTTTCTTCGTGAAAAGCGCTGGATACTCGCCTTTCAGTTTATATGCAACCAAAATCTTGTACTCGTCTGGTTCCATCCTCTTGTGGTGTTTGTTATTTTCGAAAACAAATTGTAAAGTAAAGTAATCTCAGAGGCACTCTGGTTTTCGGTTCGTGGGCACAATGTGAGCTAATTTGCATAATTGATGAGGAAAACCCACGTGACCGGAGATTTTGGAAAAATTTTACAATGTCGGAGTCGAGTAGGCCTACGAAAGGTTGGCCAAAAATAACTTGCAAAATTTTGAAAAGCCCTGTTACTTACAAAGACGATAAATATATACATTTAAATGTTGTTTTAAATTTTATTTATTTACAAAGAAAAACTCTGCTAATGTGCATCATTATAGATTGGGGGGGGGGCACACATTTTGGCAGCCGATGCCGCACAGCCTGATAAAATCTGTATCCCTCCATAACTTTTGCTGTGAAGAAGAAATCCTCTCCAAAGTTACTGTACTTATTGGTTATACTGTGACTTATTTGGCAAATATACCCTTTGTGATAGCAAAGCCAATATGGATTACAGATGGGGGGGGCACACATTTTGGCAGCCGATGCCACACAGCCTGATAAATTTTGTATCCCTCCATAACTTTTGCTGTGAATATGACATCGTCTCCAAAGTTACTGTACTTATTGGTTATACTGTGACTTATTTGGCAAATATACCCTTTGTGATAGCAAAGCCAATATGGATTACAGATGGGGGGGGCACACATTTTGGCAGCCGATGCCACACAGCCTGATAAATTTTGTATCCCTCCATAACTTTTGCTGTGAATATGACATCCTCTCCAAAGTTACTGTACTTATTGGTTATACTGTGACTTATTTGGCAAATATACCCTTTGTGATAGCAAAGCCAATATGGATTACAGATGGGGGGGGCACACATTTTGGCAGCCGATGCCACACAGCCTGATAAATTTTGTATCCCTCCATAACTTTTGCTGTGAAGAAGAAATCCTCTCCAAAGTTACTGTACTTATTGGTTATACTGTGACTTATTTGGCAAATATACCCTTTGTGATAGCAAAGCCAATATGGATTACAGATGGGGGGGGCACACATTTTGGCAGCCGATGCCACACAGCCTGATAAATTTTGTATCCCTCCATAACTTTTGCTGTGAAGAAGAAATCCTCTCCAAAGTTACTGTACTTATTGGTTATACTGTGACTTATTTGGCAAATATACCCTTTGTGATAGCAAAGCCAATATGGATTACAGATGGGGGGGGGGGCACACATTTTGGCAGCCGATGCCACACAGCCTGATAAATTTTGTATCCCTCCATAACTTTTGCTGTGAATATGACATCGTCTCCAAAGTTACTGTACTTATTGGTTATACTGTGACTTATTTGGCAAATATACCCTTTGTGATAGCAAAGCCAATATGGATTACAGATGGGGGGGGCACACATTTTGGCAGCCGATGCCACACAGCCTGATAAATTTTGTATCCCTCCATAACTTTTGCTGTGAATATGACATCGTCTCCAAAGTTACTGTACTTATTGGTTATACTGTGACTTATTTGGCAAATATACCCTTTGTGATAGCAAAGCCAATATGGATTACAGATGGGGGGGGCACACATTTTGGCAGCCGATGCCACACAGCCTGATAAATTTTGTATCCCTCCATAACTTTTGCTGTGAATATGACATCGTCTCCAAAGTTACTGTACTTATTGGTTATACTGTGACTTATTTGGCAAATATACCCTTTGTGATAGCAAAGCCAATATGGATTACAGATGGGGGGGGCACACATTTTGGCAGCCGATGCCACACAGCCTGATAAATTTTGTATCCCTCCATAACTTTTGCTGTGAAGAAGAAATCTTCTCCAAAGTTACTGTACTTATTGGTTATACTGTGACTTATTTGGCAAATATACCCTTTGTGATAGCAAAGCCAATATGGATTACAGATGGGGGGGGGGGCACACATTTTGGCAGCCGATGCCACACAGCCTGATAAAATCTGTATCCCTCCATAACTTTTGCTGTGAATATGACATCGTCTCCAAAGTTACTGTACTTATTGGTTATACTGTGATTGATTTTGCAAATAAACTCATTCGTGATAGCTTCGCTACAAAGTGTAAACCGAGTGTAAATTCCCTGGAGAGCGACGTGTTTCCATGATCGCGTCTGGTTTTACAGTATTATAGTATCAAAGTCTTTTTCTAGACAAAGTATTCCCAGCAGGTTATTTCAGTGTACAGTTTTAGGTAAATTGTCTTCCACGCGGCACATTACAATGTCACGAAACTAATATTAAATTCATCGAGTCTGCTGTTTTCCAGCTTTTACTCTTTATTGCGTCGACTGCAGATCAGTGACAAGTAGCGTACAGAACGGAGCTGGGCAAGTGGCTCCTCCTACTTTGCGCGCTCCCGTGAATGGGGAAACAATTTTTGACGGGGGTAACTACTTTGGCACAACACCGGTATTTATGAAATCAAGCCACTCAAGGGAAATCAAGTCAAGCTCTCTTATATCGTTGCTTTGGTTAATGCTGCAACCCAAACGTGAATGTGGTCTGAAGACAAATATTTGATACACCAAATTGTGCGCATTCACGCAAGCCTATAGCAGATATGCCATTGTGTCGCCCACGCATCGTGATTGCAGAAAAAGTAATCAATGACTTTAAGCGTGTGGAGCAAAGTACATATAATAAAATGGGTAAATTACAGGTTAAGGTGCTACACAAACACAATCAAAAGTTCTTCCGTCTGACAAAATATAACGGAAAGGAAAGCTGATATTATTTTCTGCAAATACAAATACAGATGTTGTAAACCACTGGACCAAAGGAAAATAAATTAAAAAAATCAAGAAAATTTAAGCTAATACATCCAAATGATTATAATAACAATAACAACAAATAACGTCCCAGAGAAACCAATTTTTAAATAAAACAACAGAAGAATAAGAACAATATATACAACATATATATGGAAGAGTTAATAAAATTATAACACCAACCAAATGTATGTGACAGCATGTTAATGGAAGGTCAAGTTAATATTTAGCGATATGAAGATCTTTGTAATCATGATTGTCTCTGCTAACATGTAAAAGTAAGTTATATAAAACTTTCACTCATGTTGTTGTCATAAAATTTGAGGTTATCTGATGACAACGCCATTCTCATTTGATTCCAGAACAGGGGTTGAGCACATGGGTGATGCGGCCATGACAACACAGACTTTCTGCACAACCGTTTTCTCAGCTGAAGGTACTTCAGTTTGGGAAAAATCTTATCCATCAGAACCAGCACAGCTACGTCCACCTTTTCGAGACAGAATTGGGGATAATTTTAGGATTGTGAGTTACAGCCACAAAATATGTGAAAATATGCAGGCTGATTTTACTGCTTTACCTTCTCATCCAGAAGCCTCTGTTGAACCATGAAGAAGGCCTGGCGGATCACACCATTCACATTTCCGTCAACACCTCTGGACAGCACAAAAACGGTTTTCACACTCCTGTGTACTGCATTATGAAGATTCTCTATACATGACAGCCCAGGAATCCAGTCCCTTTCTTCTAAGCACAGACAAAATCTCCTGTGACCAGAGTTCTCCAGATTGACAGTTAACTCGTTGTAAACCCAGTCCCTCACCGCCTGGTTACTGGTGTCAAACACCACAAAGGCATCATATTGATAATGCGAATCGGTCCCAGCTATCTGGGAGTAGCCTTTGTGTCCAGCCCAGAGCACTTGCAGGCAATACCACATATCCCAGCCGTAGAGGTGCTTCAGTAAAGGAAGAACAGTAAACACCAGAGTCATTAATGAACAGGCAACAAAGGCTACACTACCATATATGTCCTGGCAAGAACGCTGGTCCATGGACAGTATGCTCTCACCCTGCAGAGACTCTGGGAATTCACACCGTACATCTGTGGTCAGATAAGGAATGTGTACCGGTGTAGTACTCAAGAAGTCAGCGAGCCAGGAGGTATTGCAGTCACATTTGAAGGGGTTGGCATGCAGGGTGAGATTCTCAAGGCGAGTGCCATTTTTAAAGAGGACAGGAAGATGCTCCCGGTTCAGCTCTTTGATCTGATTGTGACTGAGATACAAATGTTTTAGGGACTTTGCATTATTAAAGAAATCTTCAGGAATATAACTGAGCCGATTGTGACTGAGGTCCAGGAAGGTAAAATTGACTCCAAATACTACTGCATAATTTGGCAGTTTGTAAAGGAAGTTGTGATTCAGCTTCAGGTAACGTAAACTGGTAAGTGCAGAGATGTTTAGCCATGGGAAATAGTTTAGAGCATTGCTGCTGACGATGAGAGCCCTAAGGCTACTTGGGAGGTTACTCAGCACTTCAGATGAGAGCGATTTTAAATGGTTGTTAGAGATGTCCAGGTAGGTTAGGTTTGTCAGGTTCTGGAAGAAATTAGTGTACTTGTTGTTGTCAGAGTCCCACATGATGTTCAGGTGATTTCCAGAGAAGTCAAAGTACTTCAGAGAATTGCAGATCAGCCTTTGGTTGATTCGCATCCCAATAGCATTGTTTGCCAGACTTAGAGCTTCCAATTGATTCAAATTTTCAAGGAACTCAAAACGATGGCCCATGCCCCTCATATTGAAATGAAAGTCATTGTTACTGATATCTAATATCTTCAGAGATGAATTAAGTTCCCCAAAAGCATCATTATAATAAAGATCAAGCCTATTGTAAGACAAATTAAGAAACTCTAAATGTGTCATACCTTCAAACACCCCACCCCTCAGTGCCTGGTTCATGTAATTGAAGGAAAGGTCTAAACAAACGGCGTTCTCCATGCCTGAAACCACATGTTTGTTAAGGTACACAATATCATTCTGAGACAGGTCAAATGTCAGCTTATCTTTGCAATGAAAATTTCTCAAGTCCCACAGTGATGTAATTACTGGAAATCTTTTGTCCAGAACATCTGCTCGGTGCTGGAAGCCCAATAGTGTTGGGATATCTGTCACACCGTCTTCTAACATTTCCAAAGCATTTAATTGGTCTGTTTCCCATACACTGTTTCTAGATGTGACGTCTCTGTCCATTAGAGTGAGAGGTTGATTATGAAGAGAGCCTGCATACAGGTTTACATCCACAATCCCAGGTCGTGAAATTGAGCTGCACTCAAGGAAATTAAGCATGTTCTGGGAGAGGTCAACAGAAGTTAGAGAGGGTAACTGTTTGAGAAACGTCATATTAAAAGTGTTAATGAAATTCATTCTCAGCTCTATAACTCTTAGACTTTTTAACTTGGAGAGGACTTCAACGCTTTCATCAGAAAATTTTAGGAAAAAGTTACCACTCAGAAGAAGACATTGCAGATCAGACATGTTGTTAAAATATGGGGAAAGATTAAGTTCTGGAAAAGTCTTCAGTGGTTCATAGTTATAGATAAGGCTCAACCACTTGACCCCTGTTAGCTCTTTAAAGAAGGTCCCATTTTGCATGGCATGTGCGAGGAGGTTGTCAGAGAGGTCCAATACTTTCAGTTTCTTCAATGGTCTGAAAAGGTCCTTTGGAAATGTTTTCAGAGAGTTTCCCCTCAAACTTAGGATGGTAATGGAGCTGTTTTCAGAATAAAAGGAGTTTGAATGTAGCTTTAGAGACTCATTACGTGGGCATGGAAAGCAGGGCCTTGCAGCATGGTCACAACGTTGGCAATTCCACTCCAAATTTAAGTCCTCCAGGGCAGTCATTTTGAAAAATGCTTTTTCTAAGACTTCTGTGATTGTATTCTCTCTTAAATCCAGACTCTCCAGTGAGAGTGGCAGTCCTTTAGGGATAGCTGTCAAATTATTATACCCTAATGTGAGGTTTTTGAGTTTGGGGAGCTCTTGGAAAACCTTTTCACTGATGTAAAAGGACTGGTTGCACGGGTTTGCATAAAAGCAGTTCTTGCTAAGGAAGAGCTTTTCGAGATGTGGAGTCTTTAGAGGGTAGATAATGTTGAAGATCTGATTGTTTTCTAGATGAAGGACTTCCAGGCTCGCTGGTAACCATGGTATGTAGGCAAGACTGTTTCCTGACAAATCCAGATGTTTCAGTGTTAGCAGGGGCTTGAAAGCATACCTGGAGATTTTCACTCTGCAAGACCTGTCTTCCAGAGCTCTCAGACTGCCCGGCTGACAGTTGCCTGATAACTTTAGAGTATGCAGATTTGGGACACCTGTGAAAGCATGCACCCATACTCTGTTTATCTTAGTCCGGCTTAAATCTATGTAAGCTACAGATGTAGCCTTAATGAAGGGGACGTACTTGAGTGGTCTGTCACTGCAGTCAACTTCAGTTTCATTCAGATTGGTGTCACATGGTAAAAATTTTGTATTTATGGTCTTCACCAGTGGAAAAAGCTGGCATAGGATGAGGATATTTTTCACCAGAGCCTGAAAAAAGTCAACAAAATTAAATTCAGTTGCTTACAAAAAGTTTGAGGATACTATATAATATACATAATAAAATATTAACACCACCTGCATCCTACAGTCCAGTGCAAAAGTCTTGGACAACCCCTCATTTCTTTACATTTTGCTTCCAAGGACAATGAAGTAACAGATTCATAACTGACAACTTAACAAAGAACCAATTTCACGGCAAAGAAAACGTATAAAATAGTATTTTTGCATCAACGAGGTGATTCTCTGAGAGCCATTAAGTAAAAAACTGACCCATCTCTGTGTGTCCTTAAAACATTTAAAGGAACTGGACAAAAGAAGAAGTGGTGCAGTGTCTGAAAGTCAAACCCTTTAGAAATACGGGGATGTCAAGTAGCCATTCTTTAGTTAGGAAAGCAGGGAGAAAAGGCTGAGATATGCCAGATCACACAAGAACTGGGCTGAAAATCACTGAAATGACAAGAAAGCTTGTCTAAGAGAGTTCAGAGAGAAAAAAGATTGACTCGTACAAGCGCGGTTTTAAACAATAAGAGGTGGCTCAAGACTTACGCACAGTACCGTAAATCTAAAAGAGCCTTATCAGGAGGTTTACACGTACGTAAATGTTTACACTGTGAGTTCAGACTTCCTAAAATGAAGCATGACTTTCAAACAGAATATAATGAAAAGTCACTTACCACAGCGCGTGAAGTCTGCATCGTGAGAGCGCAGGTTATAAGAGGATGACTGTGCTCACACAAGAAGCAGTTTTCATTATGCAGAAGTGAAAGCAGGTGGTCAGGTATAAAGCAGTCTGATGCAAACCATGTGACCTCTTAAACTCACAAGGGAGATAAAACCCCCAAACTTCACAAAAGAATATTTGTCCCATGACAATCACTTCTGAATTCAATAGCCACATTTTATCACTTTATAGGGGGTTTCCTATTGGTGGAAAATAATTGAAAGACTTCCTCAAGTAGCTAGAAGTTCTGTTAAAAAAAAGAAATGACATTCGATTTCAGTACTAGTTTCAGGAATGCTCTCAATCAGTAACATGTAAAAATTCAAACACCACGGTGAGTTCACGATTACTTTATTAGGTGAATGAAATCAAAACGGCACGATTTAAAAAGACTGAATATGAAACGAGTCGCCTAAAGTGATTTGACTTTAACACAAGCAACACGATGTAAAGCCCTTGACTTTACAGATTGTAAAGATTACATAAAGTAATAACAATCAATAAAATGTTTGTCAATCAAAAGTGTTTTGTTAAAACTTACTGGACATTCAGTGGAAAGCACCACACCCACAGAAAGATTACAAGTAAAGCAGAGTTTAGACAAAGTGCCTTCTGGTGGGAGAGCACTTTTAATGCTTTGGCTTAAGTTTGAACTTCACACTGTCCTTGAAACAGGAACAGGACCGTAACATCCTTACACAGTGTGCAAGTGTCACTCTATCCTTTCATGGCAGCAACAGCAACGTAATCACTATACGGTGTTTTTATCTGAACTGTATCATCACAGACTCAGGTGTTGAATTATCCACAGAGCGATATTCATAAAGCCATCTGATTCAGCATCCACCTTGGAAAGAGAGTGGTTGTTCCCCGGGTACCACAGTAACCTAAGCAACACAAATCAGAGCATTACTGAATGAACAACAGACAAAAATAAGACTCCAGTTATCCCGTCTATATCAGGCATAAGCAATAAAACACGTTACTCAGGAGGCCACTTACCGAACGGGAACCTGCTTTGCTTTGAGTGCTTTGTAATATTCGACTCCTTGCTTGTTAGGTACACGCTTGTCATCTTCTCCTAAGGTCAGCAGTACCGGCGTCTTTACCTAGATCAGAAAACACCTTTCATGCTTCATTGTCCAACAACACTTACAAAGACATATCCACAAACCCAAGAGATTTTCAAGGTTATACCTGTGCAACATGCCTAATAGGGGACTTATTCAGCATCTGCTCCCAAACAGCAGGGTCAGGCAGACAGTCTGTACTGTAGTCATAGCCAGCCTCAACCATGCACCTGCAGAGAAAAAAGGAACACAAATGTGACTGCTTGACTGCACCATTTTCTGTTCCTCTTGTATTTGTGTACATTTGGAACACTTCCCTCCAAGCTGAGATCATTACGAGCTATAAATCGTAACGATATTTTGTTAATGTTTTAATCTTGGCATGATTCTGGAAGTTCAAAGTTTGTGCTTCCTCTGTTGTGTTAGAGTAGTGTAATGTAAGCTGTTGGCATTTTCATGTGACACTAATATGAGAGATCTTTGCAAACATACTGATCCCCTTTTTTTCCTTGCTCCATGTTTGCGATATGTCAAAGGATATTAGATTTGCTATACGTGCACTTTTATGTAATTGGATTTACAATTACAGGACCAGTCCCCAGTAATGTTTCAATGTCTTTGGCTTTATTGCCCATTCTTACTTCCAGCTGTCGTAACTGAATAGAAGGAGTATCACAATGCCACAGTTATGCGGTTGCGTATGAGTTCCCTAAAAATATGCATAAACAAATGTGGGCAAAAGTGTGAGAATGTGCATGACAAGACCTACCAGTCTGGTATGTCTGTGCTGCCAATCATGGAGGCCAAGTTGATGACAGGGTTGCGAGCCACACAAGCCTTGTAGAATTCTGGGTACTGTCCGATCAGATGACAGGCCAGGAAACCGCCGTGAGAGCCTCCACAAACGGCCACTTTCTGCACGTCGAGGTCGCTGCTTTTCAGCACACTTTCAACCGCAAACTGGTGGCGACAAAAGCAGAGAACAAATGTAAATCATTTCAAAGACACATGGACCAAGCAAAATAAAAGTAAGAGGAGAGAAGGAGGCAAAAGGAGGGAAAACTGAACTGAGCTGTGAGCTTTAAACAGAATGTATCGCAAATAACATCCACTAAATATCCAAACCAATTAACTCAGTCATGTAAACAAAGCTATCACCACGCAGCAAACAACTGATGCATGTAAAGATATTCAAAGCCATGACATGAAAAATATTGTGAGAGTTATGGACACTTACTTGAACATCTTTGACATCCTGGCTGCCAACATTGCCCAGCAGTGAGAGGATATTGTCCTGGCCGTATCCAATGGAGCCACGATAGTTCACTAAAAGTATAAAGCAAACTGGGGTATTGGGATATCCATGTATTGACAATAACTGTGATATGTAATAATTAAATGTTGAGGGGGAAAATGGTAAAGTGACATGGTTATTGTTTTAATCTTGCAATAATAAAACCATTAGTGCTGGATATTTCTGTTTGTGGCGAGTGGAAGTACTCCAGAAATGACTGGACACAAAATCCAGATTACAGACTTTTCTAATATATAAAAAACTATATTGCCAACCAAAGAGGCCGTCCATCTATAAATATATCACCAGAACTACGTTTAATATAAACATATGAAATCACTTTTTGTTTATCAAATTCTCTAAAATAAGAGGCAGCTGCTTAGACTTGTGTTAAGTACATTAATGCATATGTTTTGCCTTATATACATGGTGACCAATTATGGCATAGGTGTCAAACTCTGGCCCTCAGCCTAATTACATTTGGCCCGCGAAGCCATACCAAATTACTATCAGAGCTGGCCTACTGGTATTATACAGCTAATATATATATTGTTTAGTATTAAGCTTTGCTTGTTCCATATTCAGTTTTTCAGCAAAACATGTTTGAGTCCATAAGAAAAGATTCATTCTTATGTCTGGAGGAATAAATATATTTCAATAAATATATTTCAATAAATATTAACGTTAGCCCGCAACTTTGTTCCAGTTTTGAATTGTGGCCCACTGTGTATTTGAGTTTAACACCCCTGAATTATGGCTACATGTGTAGTCACCCCACAAGTGCCCATTTTGAGCCAGGAAAAACCCTGAATTTGCTGTTCCCAGGCCCAGTCCAAATATTAAAGAGAAAGAGGATCGTTCATGTTTTCATTGTCTAAATTAAAGTAATTTAGGGACGACTGTTCTCTTAGCAGGTCTAGTTACTTCACATTCTTATGAGAACTTACCCAGTAATACAGCAAAGCCCATTTTGCACAGCACAGCAACGGAAAGACCCCACTCAGCCACTATCACTGAGTGAGGGCCACCTAGTGAGATAAATGTTGAGTTTGTGTTAAAAACGATTGCCTGAGTGTTTCAAACCATAGTGAGGTATGAAAGTAATATGCATGTAGAGTTACAGTATTACTACTGCATGGACTACAAGCTGTGTCATAAAAGACTATTCTTGGGTATCAGAACAGCGCACTATCGTCATAGCAACCACAATCTTATCAGCAATAGCTCTCGACTGAAAGGAAACAAATCCGAAAACAGATTCAATCCTAAAAGTAAATCCAAAATGGATTAGTATCACAGGGTTATTACTTTCAAATGTAGCTGTGTTTCATGAATGTTATTAATACAGAGCATTCACAATATTGATTCTGCTTTTCTGGTATATTTCTCTAAGTAAACAACAACTGATAAATATTCAGATTTTGTCTCTGTACTGAAAACAAATAATGGTTTAAAAATCAAAATTAAAGAAACAAACCATGAGGAATGACGATAAGAGGCAGCTTCACTCCATCCTTAACCTCCTTTGGTTTGATCAGCAAAGCATCAAAATCAAGGCCCGCTAGAACAGCAAGATTTAAGAGAAGTTTGTTAGCCTTAACAAGAAAGACAAAACAGTTTTTAGAGGTGTGAACCCAAATATTATAAATATTCAAGAAATATTTACCAACTTAAAGTAAGCATTCCCAAGCTAGTTTCATCCAGCATAGCAACATTGAAACTAATTGCACTGCTTTAAACTTTAAGAGTTTGGCTCATTAGATAAAGAAAGGGACAAATACGACATTTAAAACGATCTCCAATGATTTCAGATTAGATGCTATTAACCATCTTACGATATTGACTGTTGTCTTGGTCTGGAGGAGGGGTGAAGGTCAAAATTTTCCAGTCGATTTCTGGCAACGTCGGAGAGTCTTCCAGAGTAACCCAGACTACATCCTCCTGGAACTCCCTGCTTGGGAGGAAACCCACCCTCTGTACAAAAGAAATGTACTGATGTAAGTGACACAGCAAAAATTGCATTTTTGCAGCAGTCTATTTATTATACCATATTACACACACAAACACACACACACACATATATATACACACACATATATACACATATACACACACATATATACACATATACACACACATATATACACATATACACACACATATATACACATATATACACATATACACACACACATATTATATATATATATATATATATATATATATACACACATACATACATACATACATATGTATATATATATATACATATATATATGTATGTATATACATATATATATGTATGTATATATATATATATATGTATGTATATATATATATACACACACACATTATTATTAATTATATATGTGTGTATATGTATATATATATGTGTGTGTGTGTATGTGTGTGAATAACATGTATATATATATATATGTGTGTGTGTGTGTGTGTGTGTGTGTGTGTGTGTGTGTGTGTGTGTGTGTGTGTGTGTGTGTGTGTGTGTGTGTATATATATATATATATATATATATATTAGGGGTGCAACGATACAACAAAATTCACGGTTCGGTTCAGTTCGATACTTTGGTGTCACGGTTCGATATTTTTTCGATACAAAAAAAATGTTGATGCCTTTTTATTAATTTGTCATTTATTAAATTTTCACGGCACATTCTGCACCACATCTCTGTGCGTTCATCATTTGTTTGAAGCCAGCTCACCTCCTGCAACCACTTTTCCGAGAATACGCGCTTCTTTTGTGGTTCGGACTCCTTCTGACATTTCTTTGGAGGTGGAGGAACATCACAGTAATTGCTTAAAGGAGCTTCTTCGACATCTTTAAGAGTTCTAAACAAATGTCTGTCCTCCTCCAGAAAATCTTATGTACGCAAACACGCGTTGCAACTTCTTATCTCGTGCGGGTTTTTATTTTGACAGCGAATGCGCACCTGCGGACCACTTATGTGCAGCCCTGGTTATTTAGCTCGTCATATTGCAGCCACAGAAATTCTTTTGTCCATGAAACCATAAAGCTGCACTTTCTTTTTGCCTTATAGTCTGATTTGTCATAACCTTTCCGTTTTGTCACTTCTTCACCCTGACCTGTCTTATTTGGCTCAGCAGAACTAAAATATATATCCTGCTGCTTTTACACACGCACTAACATAACGCTCAGCGATTCTCTGCGCGATCAACCTCTCACATGTTTAAGCTGCAGGAGATTTCACTTGTCATGTTTGCATAGTAAGCTAACGATTGATAAGACGATGTCAGAGGAATTGGTGCGCAAATTATCATCACTCACCAATCAGTACTGTCGCTCTCTATACACAGTTCACGCGATTGCAAAGTGAAAGCAAAAAACAAGCGCAAATTCAAACGCGATTTCAATATGTCACATATTGACAGTGGCCGATGCCAATGACATAATTACCCAGCTACATTTCCGAAAGAATGCAAAAGCATTGACATATATTTTTCCTTCCTACGATAGGCCGACGGGCAGGGCAGAGATAGATTTTGGTAGCCCGACTGGAAAAAAGCCCCAGGACGTCGGGCTAGCGATTTTGCGAGCCCTGTATCTGATTGAGGAATCACTCATCTTTGGAAAAGAGAGTTTATTATGGAGAAATGTCTCTTTCCAAAATAAAAGCTATACTATACGCTTCTTCTGGGCTATATTCTCAGCAGCATATTAAACATATCAGGTCCCCATAAGGAGAATCATGTGCTAACGGCTGTCTAAATGACTCGGGTAAAGTTTGTAGCATGCGTGCTTGTTTTTGTCTGCTTCCACTTGTCTTTGCACTAGGATGATGTCGGAGTAAATGTGCAGTCATATTGGTTGTGTTCCCACTAGTGCTGTCAGCGTTAATCTGAAATGACGTTAAGGTCACAACACGGCAAATCTCCGTTAACGAGCTACCGCGGATCGCCTCATGAGTGGGGCTGGAAGACGTCAACACATTAACGAGCTAACTGCGCTAACACACTAGTTCCCACCAATTGAGCATTGCTGGCACATCCAACATACTGTTTTACTTTTGTCCATGACACGCTTACCTTCAGGGTCATACGTCACATGAAGACCAAAATAGTTCCAGACGCCAGATCTGAATGAGGGTGGGGGAGGTTGGGGGTGGGGGAGGTTCAATTTGCCATGTTGCAACGAGCTTAAGCTCGTTGCAACATGGCAAAATGGCAAACTTCTGTCTAGCTAGCTTGCCCTGCGCTCAGTGAATCTGTGTTCGACTACTCCGCCTAGGCTGCACTGTCGAGCGCAGATCCACTGAGCGCTCAACACAGACAGCACCGTCAGAAGGAAAGTTGATAAAATAAATTAAAAATGTTGTATCGTTCGATACATATGCGTACCGAACCGAAAGCACTGTATCGAACGGTTCAATATCGATACGAGTATCGTTGCACCCCTAATATATATATATATATTAATTAATTAGTATTAATATATATATATTAGGGGTGCCCCTAATATATATATATATATATATATTAATTAATTAGTATTAATTAGTTTTAATTATTAGTATTAATTAGATACTTGTATCGATATTGAACCGTTCATACAGTGCTTTCGGTTCGGTACGCATATGTATCGAACGATACAACATTTTTAATTTATTTTATCAACTTTCCTTCTGACGGTGCTGTCTGTGTTGAGCGCTCAGTGGATCTGCGCTCGACAGTGCAGCCTAGGCGGAGTAGTCGAACACAGATTCACTGAGCGCAGGGCAAGCTAGCAAGACAGAAGTTAAGCTCGTTGCAACATGGCAAATTGAACCTCCCCCACCCTCATTCAGATCTGGCGTTTGGAACTATTTTGGTTTTCATGTGACGTATGACCCTGAAGGTAAGCGTGTCATGGACTAAAGTAAAACAGTATGTCAGATGTGCCACGCAATGCTCAATTACATGAGTGGGAACTAGTGTGTTAGCGCAGTTAGCTCGTTAATGTGTTGACGCTGTCCAGCCCCACACACGGGGCAATCCGCGGTAGCTCGTTAACGGAGATTTGCCGTGTTGTGGCGTTAACCTTATTTCAGATTAAGGCTGACAGCACTAGTGGGAACACAACCAATATGACTGCACATTTACCCGATAGCATCCTAGTGCAAAGACAAGTGGAAGCAGACAAAAACAAGCACGCATGCTACAAACTTTACCCGAGTCATTTAGACAGCCGTTAGCACATGATTCTCCTTATGGGGACCTGATATGTTTAATATGCTGCTGAGAATATAGCCCAGAAGAAGCGTATAGTATAGCTTTTATTTTGGAAAGAGACATTTCTCTGTAATAAACTCTCTTTTCCAAAGATGAGTGATTCCTCAATCAGATACAGGGCTCGCAAAATCGCTAGCCCGACGTCCTGGGGCTAGCGATTTTTCCAGTCGGGCTGCCCTGCTCTGCTCGTCGGCCTATCGTAATAAGGAAAAATATATGTCAATGCTTTTGCATTCTTTCGGAAATGTAGCTGGGTAATTATGTCATTGGCATCGGTGAGCTACTGTCAATATGTGACATATTGAAATCGCGTTTGAATTTGCGCTTGTTTTTTGCTTTCACTTTGCAATCGCGCGAACTGTGTATAGAGAGCGACAGCACTGATTGGTGAGTGATGATAATTTGCGCACCAATTCCTCTGACATCGTCTTATCAATCGTTAGCTTACTATGCAAACATGACAAGTGAAATCTCCTGCAGCTTAAACATGTGAGAGGTTGATCGCGCAGAGAATTGCTGAGCTTATGTGAGTGCGTGTGTAAAAGCAGCAGGATATATATTTTAGTTCTGCTGAGCCAAATAAGACAGGTCAGGGTGAAGAAGTGACAGCCAAAGAAAAGCTTACCACAAAACGGAAAAGTTATGACAAATCAGACTATAAGGCAAAAAGAAAGTGCAGCTTTATGGTTTCATGGACAAAAGAATTTCTGTGGCTGCAATATGATGAGCTAAATAACCAGGGCTGCACATAAGTGGTCCGCAGGTGCGCATTCGCTGTCAAAATAAAAAACGCGCACAAGATAAGAAGTTGCAACGCGTGTTTGCGTACATAAGATTTTCAGGAGGAGGACAGACATTTGTTTAGAACTCTTAAAGATGTCGAAGAAGCTCCTTTAAGCAATTACTTTGGTGTTCCTCCACCTCCAAAGAAATGTCAGGAGTCCGAACCACAAAAGAAGCGCGTATTCTCGGAAAAGTGGTTGCAGGAGGTGAGCTGGCTTTAAACAAATGATGAACGCACAGAGATGTGGTGCAGAATGAGCCGTGAAAATTTAATAAATGACAAATTAATAAAAAGGCATCAACATTTTTTTGTGTATCGAAAAAATATCGAACCGTGACACCAAAGTATCGAACCGAACCGAACCGTGAATTTTGTGTATCGTTGCACCCCTAATATATATATATATATATATATATATATATATATATATATATATATATACACACATATATATATATATATATACACACACACATATATACATATATATACATGTTATTCGAAATAAAAATGCTGATCCTACCAGATTTGGAGGGCTGTTGGGAGAAGAGCAGCTCACCACCATCAGATCTCTCTCTATGTTCAGCAGACACCAGTTACCAACCTCAGACTCTAAAGGCAAACAATGATCACCATTAGAAACAGGTTAAAACACACACTGAAGTGGTTCTACAACAATATAGATTATTATTAACTAACTAACCAAATACTT
This sequence comes from Neolamprologus brichardi, assembly GCF_056152115.1. Classification (NCBI taxonomy): domain Eukaryota; kingdom Metazoa; phylum Chordata; class Actinopteri; order Cichliformes; family Cichlidae; genus Neolamprologus; species Neolamprologus brichardi. The sequence goes on along the minus strand of NC_142123.1, from coordinate 410,440 downwards.
AAAAAAGTAAGTATATGTCGTGACTCACTTGCAGTCAGAGAGGTGATGCTCCCTGTGCTGATATCCACCATCAAGAGATCCTAAAAAGACCAAAAACATATGACAATAACATTTTTTTTGCATACAAATACAAAATTCGCATTATTTGCAAACTGTTAAATAACTGAAATATATGAAAAAGGTGATATTAACCCTTAATGTGTATTTTTCCCCCTCACAATATCAAGAAATTTCCCAGACAGTAACTTTACCTTAAGGCTGCGCTGAGGGCAAGAAATAATAACACGCTGACTATCAGCTGACCAGCACTGAGGGGACAACTGACAACTGTAGATACCGGTGAAGCCATCTGCACAGCCAAACATTAATCGTTTTTTATTATAAATATATGCAGTTTTACATATTCTACAGTTTTATATACAGGAAAAAAATGGCGACCACTATGTACTCCCTACCCTCTCCAGGTCGCTTCACGACATCCACCACCACCGAGGTCTTCTTAGTATACCAGTCATACTAGTATTAAAAGAGAAAAGCCAAAGCCAATGAACAGAAATTTAAGGAAAGCTAATTTCATAAGAAGGGAAAGTTGGCACATTTGGTTGAAAAAAGCCAGATTCTGTTTTACCATACACAGCCTGTTGCACTGCATGTGTGGTCCATAGACAGAACACTCTAGGTAGACAATTCGACACTGGTCCGGGCTAAGCCGGGGAGAGCACACTGCGCTGGTGCCTGATGAAAGCTGCTCTGATGGGCACAACAAACACATACATATGTACATGAACAACCGTTTACAGCTGGGTCCATAACACAATAGATTAAACATAAGTGGAACTGCATTTCTACTTAACTGGATATGATAACTTCAACTTAACTTGTGTTCATAAAATAGGTCTGAAATGATAGAAACAACACAAATCCACTCACCACATTTCCCACCAGTAAGATCCACGTAGAACAAAGATGACCTGACAGAGAAAAATGAAACATAAACGACTTACAGTATTAGCTTATGAGGGTATTTATGACTGATCAGCTGTGCAGTCTGACTTGATCGTTGTGAACTGTCATCACCTCCTGTTGGGGCAGTACTTCAGGCCAAGTCTGAAAGGCTCATGCCACCAGCCTACAAAAACCACACCTGTGTCACCTGGAGCCCAAAATGCCTGCAAATAGAGAAACAGTGTGATACCGAGAGTAAAAGAGAGAAAGAACAAAATATTATGAGGATACTTGAAGAGTGTAAACATTAAAGAAAAGCATACAGCAAATGGAAAAAAGAAAAAAACAATTGCACTAACCTGCCCTGGTGAGATATCTTCAGGCACTCCCTCCAACACAGAAACATTGCTTCCCTCGATGTCCAAAACACAAAGCACAGGACAGCTCTTACTAACCAAAGTCTCTCCCCAGTCCTCATGGAAGACAAACTGCTCCCCCTGCAGGAATAAGATGGGAACATTTAAACTAACGAGGAAAAGAACTTCAGACCAGAACCTTTGAACTGTGAAAATATTTTCAGTTTCGGGAATATTAGCTCCATTCACTTTCACAGCCTCCTTTTTCTCAGTTCTCAAGGTCTCGTCCTCATCTCCAATAGAAGACAACTCTGGAGACTCCGTCTGTAAGGAGAATATGGAACATAGAATGGTTAATACTTATTAACTAGTCATTTCTGTTATTTCACATTCAATTATACAGTGAATTAACTCTCTAGAGAGGAGACAGTAAACACACTTCACTGCTGCAGTTGCTAAATAACAATCAGTATTGTTATGGGATTTTGCTTTTGAATAGCAAGGAAAAAGACCTATATTTTAATAAGTTTACAATATTGTTTATGACTGAAAAGTAAGCTTTCTTTCAATGACATTCAACGACTTTGGAGAGTACTTTCATCTCTTTGGTGTGAGTGCAAATATGTCAAAGTCATTACAACATATATTTCATGCTTTTTAATTTGTTTTAATACAAACAGACCTGGAAGAAAGATTCTGCTGTTGGTCTTTTTCTTTCTGCCACATATAAGAGGTGGGTCTCAGAGTGAGACCAAACCAAGCAGCCAAACTGGTCTAAGGATGAAAAATAACCCACACAAAAGTTTAAATTTAAGATATTTAGGAAAAACAACAAACACCAAAGATTTTACAACAAGATGACTTACCATCTTCATAAACTTTGCCATGCTTCTTTAAGGCTGTCAGATCTATGCTCTTCACCTTGATGTTTTTACTCCAGATCTGAAAGGCCACAAGCAGGTAAGTAGAAGAAGGTTAAAGTTAAAGTCCGATTTTTTCTAATGTAAGCTAACACACAGTTTTCCATGGTGTTGCCATGGACAATAAGAGACTAACACAATAGGAGAAATAAAATGCTAAAGTGGAACAAAGACAACAAAAGAGCAGGTGTGAAACTCCGTGCTGACACTGAGCCAGACACACACCTCCAGAAACTGTTTATCTTTCCCTTGAACTGTGCATTCTCTGACAACTGCCTTCATTTCACCAGAAGGAGAATCCTTACTTAGCACCCTGACAGGAGACACAAATGAGAATATACTGTTGTATCTGCTCAGAAAGTATTTGTAGCCAAACAATAGATTAAATATGAAAGTGATACATACTCTCCTTTGATCTCAGTGCAGTTTCCCGAGGCTCCAGAGTAGACCACTGACTCGTCATCGTGAAATACAATGTACTGCCTGCAAAACTTAACAGTCTCATTCCTCTCCAGATCCCGCTGGTTCCATTCTGCAGAAGAAAATAAACACATAAAAATATAATTAACGTGCATCATTACATGCAAATCTGACCGTGTTACGTGCAGCACATTAGGTGTACCTGTGTAAATGTTGCTGTATTTGCCTCCATACTGAGAAGTGATTACGGGTCCCACATCTGCTCTGGTCAAAGATGGATAGAGGCTGAGCTCTTTATAGAGCTTGGCAATGTCCTTCGCACTGCTTACCACCTGACAGCACACAGCAGGAAAACTCACATTACGTCTCAGTGACAGAAGCTGTCCAACAGCTAACAATGCCCTGTTCATCTTGTTGCTATGAGGCTAACCATCAGGGTAAAGTTTGTAGGCTATCACTCACACTATTTACCGCTAAAAAAGGAAACCAGACGTTAAACATATGTCAAAATAAAGCAACACCCATGCCTTCAACAAAGAAACCAATTAAAACAGTTTGTTTGCTTCGAGTGGCATTTGTCCGATTTAACAGTATCCACATGACCAGGAACTTCCTGCAGAAGAAAACAACTGAATCACTGTCCGACTGCTAGCTTGACTCGGAAGCTGGCTAACGTTAATTCAGTTATTACAAAAAAAATCGCGACAGCGTAATTACCGCCCGCAACACATTTGCACCTATTTAGTAACAGATTTTTGGACACAAAAGCCACACATAATTAACGTCAGCCGTCAGTTCCACTTGAATCATACCTGTGACTCCATAATAGCAACGGTGTGTGTCGCTAGTCTGTAAATATCAACCAGTTAGCAGCACAAAGAATGAAAGCGCCACTACAAAGCGAGCCATAAAGTACACGTTACCGCTTCCTGCTGCCCCTTATAAAACAAAATACTTGATAAACAGTTTCTGAATGAATCAAAACATCGTTATTAAGTTAATGAATACATAATAAATTTAAACGAATAAAAGCACTCTAAAATGTGTTGCCGACAACTTAGAACGCTGTTCACTAAACAGAGGTGTTAAGCATATACTTTTATTTTGTAAAACAATTGCTACTGTGATACTTAACAGGAAGCAGCACACAGCAAGTAAGGAACTTTTTAAATGCCCTCTTGCACTGTTAATACTGCTTTTACACTACTTTACATAGTGTTGAATTAAATATCTTAACTATCTAATTGTATATGATAAGAGAGAAACGTATATAGGGAAAATAGGTGATTACATAACTTTATGAGTAGTATTTATTTAATTCCTGTGTGCATGACAGCTACTGCTCTGGTCTTGTCAGTCAGCTGTGGTAGGTGGGGTCACAAAGAGCCAAGATGGCTGATTTTGAGGAGCCGCTGTCAGATGAAGAGAAGGTTTGGAGACTCTTTAATTCCTTGCTCAGCAACATTTTTCTCATTTATAAATGGGCTCACCTGTTATATATTTATGTGAAATTTGGAAAGACAATGGTAGTTTTTGTTCTGATGTAGAAATTATAAACTTCTGTTTTAAGCTACCGTGAGCTAACTAGCCAACGCTAGTTCGAGCTTATACTTGGCTAGCAGCTACAGAAGCAAACATTCATTCATTAAGGGTTTAACCATTTTGGTGCTGAAAAGGTGTTTAGAATAAAAATTAAATTAAAATAAAAGTATCACGACTAGTTTCCAAAATTAGTGTGACAATGTCCATGCCAGTGACAATCACAGAGAGGGCTGTGTGTTCCTTCTATAGCGTTCGCTAACATTAGCAGCTACCATTACTTTGCCTGCGATTTCTGGGTCAAACAGATTCAGTTGCAGCTCAAATACTTATGTTTGCATCACATGACTGAAGATCAGGATACAGGCGCCTAGAGTTAAGATGAAGCCTGACGGTGTCACTATTCGCAACGCCAGTTAGAGGCATGCATTTCAGCATCGTCGTTCTTTGAGAAAGGGTAACTACTGTAGGGTAAGGCATCTGAACAGGAAGACAAAGTGGCGACAACATTCTTCTGATAACAGAACTGTTGCCGTTCAGGTAGGAAAACAAAGGGCGAGATGACATTTTTCTTACGAGAAACTGACAAGCAGTGTTTAAATTCAGTGTCCACTTCAAATGACAGAGTCTATCCTTTATTTAGTAAAACTTGCTCTCTGCTAGGTTAAAGTCTCGACTGTTGCAAAAGACATGGGAGCTTTAAAGTTACACTGACTTCTTCACAAGAAAAGCTAGCAACCTAATTCAAAATCAGTAACAAAATCGGTTGTTAATTGGAGTGTTAAATTTGTTAAAATGTGATTACTTACTTGAGCCAAAATGGCAAAAGCTACAAGAATGTTAGGTATTACCCCACAGATTGAAACCAAGTCACTGTACACAATATTTGCCTTCAAAAGTGTCTAATAAATGCCAGAATGAGTACAACATGGGGGTTACAGACGCCAGGCTAATCAGACATTGACAAGTCTGGGTTTGGCAGTCGTTCAGATATTACAGACTTTGTACCAGGGAGGTGAGAGATTAAAGATCCAGTGGGTAATGACAGGAAAATGTGGGATTGCAGTGAACGAGTAGAGCTCAGCAGAAATCCCCTCCTACCTTTCCCATGAAACAAAATGTTATTATATATTTTTTAAACTGTGTAAAATAGGTTTTCATTTACTCAAACATAAGATATTTTTGTCTATAAAATGGCAATAAATGAGAGAAAATCATGTTTTGTTTTGCTTAAAAAATACAACAAGCTTATTGCCTATTCCACATCACATGCTGTAATGTGAATTACCATGTATACGGACCTTGCAAAGGCCCATTCTGAGTCAGAAAAAGCCCTCATTACTTTGATGGCTGAATTAATTGGTGGCATTAAATTTTTGTCTGCAGGTCCGCATAGCCGCCAACTTTGTGACACATGCCCCCCCTGGAGAGTTCAATGAAGTCTTCAATGGTAAGAAGCAGATGTAGAAAGATGTCTTTGATAATATCACTGACTTATGTATTATACTTTGCTCCATCCAAACGTTGGTTTATTTTACTCTTTGTAGATGTGCGGCTTCTCCTCAGCAATGACAATCTTCTTAGGGAGGGGGCTTCACAGTAAGTGCTGCTTAGTTACGCATGTGATGAAATTTCATTATTCAGGAAATAGGTTACAAAAGTTTCCATATGGGAAATTTTTCATTTCAGAGATGTTTGTTATTCCTTATATCTTTAAGGCACTTTTGATGCCATATTATTAATATATACTTTGTTTTTCTGCCGATTTTCTTTCTCCAGCTCCTTTGCCCAGTACAACATGGATCAATTTACACCTGCCAAGTTAGAGGGATATGATGAGCCGGTATGTTGGGATTTTTGAAATCATTCATTTAAATCGATAATTTTTTGGGCTCCCCTGAAGAGTTAGTTGATCACGTTTTGACTCATCAGTTGATCATGAGAAAGATCTGAGTACTTCTGTGTGATGCGCATTTATTTCCAGTCCTAAAACAATTTTCTGATGAGCCGTAAATAATCAAACAAATATAAAACCAGCCAACTGAGGAAATCTTGGTTCAAGTGCAGTCGTTTTCATTTTACGTGAGCAAATGCGTGCAACAGGGTTATTCACTCTTTCGTATTCCTTCATTTAAGGTCCTGATCACAGAGCATGGTGACTTGGGTCAGGGACATTTCCTCGATCCTCGCAACTGTTTATCGTTCCGTTTCGACCACCTAAGAAAAGAAGTGAGCGACGTGCAGCCATACGAAGGAGAGACAGCCCTGAGAAGTTGGAGAGATGCCTGTGATACTGCCCTTAGTGCCTATGTCAAAGAGCACTACCCTACTGGAGTCTGTACGGTAAGGTGCATTTAAAACAGTGACAATATGGTCATTATAGACAACATTGCCTGCTGTTTACCCATAACATCGATGTGTTGCAGGTATATGGGAAAACAGTTGATGGTCAGCAAACGATCATAGCCTGCATTGAAGGACATCAGTTTCAACCCAAAAACTTTTGGTATAGTGTACATCCTGAACACAGCAGATAAAAAATGCATATGTGAATATATCTAAATATAAGGCAAGGCAAGTTTATTTGTATAGCACAATTCAACAACAAGGTGATTCAAAGTGCTTTATATAATAGAATATTTTATTTTTCATGATGTGGCTCTGTCACAGAAATATAGTCTTCTGGGTAAAGGGGGAATATTAGGTGCTTATTCAGTGCTTTTTGCTTCCTGATGATCCTGTTTGTAACACAAGTCTTCTTTTATTTTCCCTGACAAAGGAATGGCCGCTGTAGGTCAGAGTGGAAGCTTACCATTGGTCAGTCCACTGCTCAGGTGGTAGGAGTATTGAAAATCCAGGTCAGTGTACACATTGTCATAAATACGGAGAAATATTGTTGCAAAGTATTGGTTTGATAATGAACTTTTTTTAATTGCAGGTGCACTATTATGAAGATGGGAATGTGCAACTGGTTAGCCACAAGGAGGTAGAAGACTCCATACCAGTGACTGTAAGTACATTAGTCTGTGGAGGTGCTGATGTGTGTCAACAATGTGCATTTAGTCGTCTGACTGACAGCTTTGTATGAAGACAAAAGACATCTCTCATTGTTTTTTGACAGAATGAGATCCAGACAGCGAAGGAATTTGTTGACATTATTGAGAATGCAGAAAATGACTACCAGGTGAGCGAGCTTTTGCTACATGGTTTATGTACTGCCTTAAAATAAGTGTTACCTGTAACATTTTGAATTTTTAAAAAAGGAAAAAATCATGATGTTTGTTTCCCTTCTGCTTTTGCTCCCTCAGACTGCGATCAGTGAGAACTACCAGACCATGTCTGATACGACCTTTAAGGCCCTGCGTCGTCAGCTGCCTGTCACACGCACAAAGATCGATTGGAATAAGATTCTAAGTTACAAGATTGGCAAGGAGATGCAGAACGCTTAAAGCAAGGCCGGGGACTGACCAGGGAGATGCATGCTCCTGCTGGCCCACAACCCACCTGTACCTGCGCGAGGACTAACCAAAGCAAAACTATATCAATATGGGGCAAGGAAAAAAAGAAAAAACAACAAAAAAAATATAACTAAAGGTGTCTGGACTGTTAGGCACAGACGTCTGTCTGTTGCGAGGAATGTTCAATTATGGAAATCATGGTTTAGAGAAAATGGTTGTATGTTCGGACAGGGCTGTGCTCAGGACTGCAGCATTAGAGAAGTACATTTCCTCTGGCCGTCTAAGGATCACAGACCTTCTTAGAAGCTAGTATGAGAAGTTCTGTATATATTCTTATTCTTAGTAAAACTGATGTAGAACTATTACAGTTCTCAGCACACACAGAAGGAACCCGGATGCACAAAGCAGCTCGTGAGAGAAATTAAGCACACCATCACCTATCAGGGTTTTTGTTTTTCAGAGATTTTGTGTCATTGTGGTGCGATGAATTAGAACTCAAGTACATGAGTAAAATCTAAATATTGAGTAGCCATCATCTGCCGTGACAGTTTAACTGTCCAGTACCAAGCTGGCAGTCTTTTTGAACGGACATGGGGCTTAGTTACACACTGCAAACAAAACATATTTATTCCTGTTGCAAACATTTAAAAATGGCACAATCCTTAGCATAGCTCTGTTCCTGCACCTTGTTGTCAGTATGTGTTACAGCCAAGGGAATGTTGTTTTCTGTTGTGATCCCCTGATGTATGGTCTCTCCACCCATGCAAGCTGTGACGACTGAAATTAGATAAAGCAACTTCTATGACGCTGCATCTGCAACACATTCTGTTCTTTGGCAACACCCTCATTGCTGTACAGCTTTTCCTTTGTATAGAGGAAAACTTATATACTCACATTAACCAACATTTATTTGCCAAAATCTCTTTCCTATGGTAAAGATCTCCATCTTCCCATCCACGTATGCAAATATCTATTTTAATACACAAGTTTCTGTTGGGAGTCTTTGAAAATTGCTCTAACTGCAACAAACTGTTTGTGTACTGGTCGGCGCCAAGTGGACAGAGAGCAGCTGCCACGAGGCAAGAGCTTACTGTAAATGACTTCTGTAAGGCCACATCATACTCTGTTTTGCATCACTTCTGAGTAGGCAGACTCCAGATCAGTTACTTGTTAGCTATATTATGTGCTGTGTCTAAACCTTACAATACAAAACTGTGTGCCGATCAGTGAACGTCAAGACTGTACTGCCCCATTCTGTTCAAATAAAGAGATTGAACGTGACAGTTTTATTTCATTGTCTTGATACAAAAAGTTAGATAGCACTCCAATCAAGATGTAAACAACGGACATTGTTTTAAAAGACACTCTAGGCTTTCAAGACATGGCCAGTTTATTGGAAAAGCACAAAATTTTGCAGGGTTTCATGACATCTTTATACAGGTGAAGGTCCTGACAGCAGTGTACGCCTACAGATTCAAATAGAACGGCTAAAATATTTGCTTGGAAGGAATCAATGGTTTTAAAGCCAAGGATCATACAGTAGTATGTAATAGAGTAATTACAGTGGCATGATTGAAGCTTTAGTGTCCACTCTTACTGACAGTATAACTACAATTCATCACATAATAATGACACACGGTCCTCCCTGTGAAGATGTCACTAAAATAATCGTAGACATACAGTAAAGTAGTGCAAAGTGCGGTCTCCCTTTTCATAATGCTCAAGTGTTTTCATGGTTAAGTGTAGCATAAAAACAGTACATGCAGGTGATGCTTTTACAGTATAATAAAGTTTTTAACTGAGAATCTCTAGAAACTGCGTAAGAAGTCATTGGGAAAACATTTCAAAAACACAGTGAAAGCTACACATTTGCTTACATTTACACATTTTAGCCCTACACAGTCTATTTTTAACATTGTGTGACTGGTGTTTTTTTAATTGTAAAACAGTGAGCAGCTTCTGCTCATGACAAAAGAAACTGTTTGTTAAACAATGACAAAAACTATAATAATTTCTTTAAAAAAATCCACAGGTGCTTTCTTTAAATTGTAAATTGTTTTTGGATACTTTTAATATAGTGTCTAAAATATTTCAATTATTACACAAACTCACAATAGTTCTACGTAAAGAAAGAAAGACAGCCAAGTGACAGAAATGCATCTAAAATAATCCATGTACTGTAGTTCATTTCAAATAGTTCTACTCCAACTTTCCAACCGTTTCATGGAGGTAGAGGTGCAGCAAAATCTGGATCAGCTTCAGTTGTCTAGACTTCTGATGGAGTGCTATTAAGTAGTTTTGCTACTTAAGATGGATACTACAAAACCGCCGACATAACCCTGAATTGTTTCGTTGGTTAGTGTGATCTTTCTATTAACCACTTGAAGATAAAACCAGGTCGGACTCCTTGGCCCCCTCCTGGCCACTGCTACTGTGCCCACAGTTCCCCGTCAGCTCTGGAAAGAGGCTGGTTCGAGCAGAGTGACTGGGAGAGCCTGGAGTTGGACTCATGCCCGGCTTCTTGGGAGGAGTTGGGGGAGGGTATGCCCTCTCTGAACGTGGAATGACGGGGGAGCGGATGCCTGGAGATAGAGGCCCTGAAGGCGACCTTCCTCCCGGGGGAGATGCTGCTAGATTGCGGTAGTCCGTGCCAAATGGAGAGCTGCTGATTGGAGCCAGCTTGACTCCAGCCTGCTGATTGGTAAAGCGGGACAGCACCTGAGTGACAGTGTTGCGGGCCAGCTGCTTAGCTGTGGTGTGCTCTGGTGGGGGAGGAATGGAGGAGGTGGTGGGGGAGAGGTCCCTCGGGGAAAGCGGGCCGCCGTGCTGCTGCTGATCCAGCTCCGCCTGACTCTGGAACTTGTGCCGGGCCGCCTGGAACCGCTGATTGACTCCAGCCTGGTAGGACGACTGATGGAAACCAGGACTGCCCAAACGCTTTGCCAGGACAGGAGAGGAAATGGGGGAAGAGGAGAGGGAAGAGGAGGCTGTGCTTGAGGGAGAGGCAGGATGAGGGTGAGGGGAATGCAAAAGAGATCCTCCCCCATTTTCTACTACCCCACCATTATCCGCCCCTCTCCCCTCCTGTGTCAGTTCTGCCTCCTTTTGACCATGATGGCCGTTGACTTTTGACAGTGAGGTGGATTTAGGCGTGACGGGTATCTTTCCATCCAGCTCAGTCTGAACAGAGGTGGCTACTGCCATCTTTTTGGGCATTGACTCTTTCTCCTCCACCACAGCTGCCTTTGCTTCTTCTTTAGATCCTTCAAGTTCAGCCAACCTCCTTTTCAGGTCCTCCACCTGTCTCTCAAGCTCCTTACTCCTTTCCTCCTCTTGACCCAGTCTGACTTTCAATTGCTCACGTTCTCTGTCAAACTCAGCCATCTGTTTCTCAGATTTGGCCTGAAGCTTGGCCGCTTTGCTCTTCTCATTTTCAAGAACAGCCCGCAGCTTCTCCAGGGCACTGGTCTCCTCTTGCAGCAATACTTGAAGTTGTGAGACTTTCTGGGCTTCCTCCTGAGCCTGGCTGCTGGCTTTCTGGAGCTCCAGAGTCAGAGTGGAGGAGAGCTGCTGCTGCTGGGACAGAGACTCTTCCACCTTGCTCACTACTTGATCTTTGTCCTTCTCTAATCTCTGCACTGTTGCATGCTCCACTTCCAGCTAGAAAGGGAATGACAGAGACACAAATAGAGTCATAGTTGCTCTGCCACATGTGGCCACAAGGAGGCAAACGAGCACTGCTGTGTCACAGTAGATCCAACAGTGGAGTCGATACTGTTTTCTTTAAAAATACACATTTTCTGAAAAGTAGAAGACGTCTATTCACTATAACCAAGCTGGCAGCAATCGTGTTTTTCTGTTTCAAACACTGCTGTCTATTTCAGAGCTGTTTTATATGTGATTTTCATTATTTGACAATGACTTTTATGACATTAACTCGAGTGACACTGAGATAATAATGGTTTTGTCTCATTTAAAAAGCTGTTTTTTGGAAATTAGCATTTACTGTGAAATCTTTTGAAGATTTCTGGGCTTCTAAAGATCTTTGATGAGTGTTAGAAGGACGTGAGAGGTGAGAAAATATAATGGTGTGTATTTGGTATGAGGCAGGAAGGCCTAAGGAAGACTGAGAGACGCTCAGGAAGCCTTTCTTACATAAGGTGCTCGTGTGAAGTTTATGTAGTAGCCGATTGTGTGCTCTCAGTGTGCGTGCTCGCCGGCTGACCTTGCATTAGACGTGAACATCCATTATCTCAGGCTTCCTGAGACCATAAAGCCCCATGGCAACCAGTCAGCTAAACAATAGTCTCTTCCTCATCTGTTTCCCATGGAACATTTCTGTGCACACTAGTGCCTGTGTGTGTCTGTACTTTTAACCGGACAAGCCCTCTCCACCCTACTGAGTTACACAGTGGAGTTTCACTGATGCTTCCCTGCTGCTGGGTTTTAAATCACCACCACAGCGAAAAGGACACTGTGCAGGGAGAGGTGAGGGAAAGGGAAGCACAGATGTGCTCATCTGTCAGCAAGAGAGGAACGATTTCTATAAGACGTTAACATTTTATCTCACAAAGACAAACATACATATAGACGCACTTATTGTTTCGCATATCCTTTACACTCCAGTCTCACCTGATGCAGCAGTTTATCTCTTTCTGTCTGCAGCATGAAGGTGAAGTCAGCGTGGTGTGCAGATTCCTGGACGTGTCGTCGTTTCTCCTCCTCCAAGTCTGCTATCATCTATCAAACATACAGCCAAAGGGAAAAACACTCAAATTGTGAGTCTCCCACACATATCCTCACAGACCATGAGCTTTGGGGTGGAAAAGCTCCACATCCCCTCTTGGTCTGCCTCACTACTGTAAGCCAAATCAGTAGCTGAAACAAATACACATGCATGTTCACACACAAAGCAAACCATGTGTGATAATGGCTGTGTAGAAAAGCTGATCTGAAGACTGGTGACTCTCTGAATGTGCATTGCCCCTTACCCGCCTGTGTCTGTTTTCAGCAGCAGCTAGCTGTCCCATCATCCTCTCCTGCATCCTCTTGCAGTGAGCCATGACCAGTTTCAGCACAGCCAGAGGATTTGGCCCCACTGCCCTTCCCTGCAGATGCGTGTGAGGTTCGGCGGCTGTGTTATGGCACTCCATGGCTTCGTTGTCCCGCTGCAGGGCCAGGAATGGATCGCTGAGGTCATACTGTCCGTAGCGCTCTTGGACAAAAGCATCTCTGTGCTGAGCCTATCAGATACACACAAACACAGTTGCATTAACCTGTTATTTTGTTGCATATACAATGACATGAAATCCATTCTGTTCTATTCACAGATATGAATACGGTTGCACTTTCCAAGAGATGCTGAAAGCTTGAACAAATATCAAATATTGAAGCGCACGGTAACACCCATTTTTGTGTAGCACAGCAGGCAACAAGATACAGTCCTGTGAAAAAGGACGTTTTCACAGGACTCTGTGTAGTCCTGTGAAAAACTAAGAACACAACACAATTCAATAGTGTGTAGAAACACCTTTATCAACAATACCTTGAAGTTTGTTTTCTGTGTGACTAAATCTCTTTGGTTCTCTTTTCTTTACACATTTGGCATTAGTTTATGGACGCCTGTCTTAAAGTCCTGCAACAGCACTTTAATCCGGCTGGACTTTGACTGGGCCGCTGGAGCACCTGGATTATTTTCTTTTTTAGACATTCTGTTGAAGATTTGCTCCTGTGCTTGGGATTATGGTCCTACTGCATGACCCAGTTTCAGCTAAGCTTTAGCAGTCGGACAGACGGCCTCACAAGTGACTGTAGAATACTAAGTTCATAATCAAAGACTGTAAGGTGTTCAGGTCTCATGGCTGCCAAACAAGCCCTAATAATTATCTCTATATCTCTGTGACATGTGGTAGGAGGCGTTTGCCCTGATATGCCGTGTTTTGTCTTTTTTTTGCTTTACATTTTAGCCAAACATCTCCACTTTGGTCTGTACGAAGGACACTGCTCCAGGAGTCTAGTTTGTTTAGAAGCAACTTTGCAAACCCAAGCCATGTAGCCACGTTCTTATAGAGAAAACTTTTGGCAACCCTTCCAGTCATACTAGTCCAATCTTTTTCTAATTGTACTATCATTAACTCTAACAGTTAGCAGTATAAGATCTGTGCCTCTTTTACATTTCCATAGCCTGACTTTGGGGTGATTTCCCCCCCCAGATTGACAGGCAGCAGCACGATGTCTTTCCTCCTTTCAAACACAACTGAATACCAGCAAACTGCCCCAACCCTCTCCTTTAATAGAGGTGTGCACGCTTGCTGGAGATCATTTAATTAAGTTGATTTAATTAACAGGACCTGACTGCAATTTATTCTCTTAACTTCTATGGAAACATTGGAGATGTATTTTGTTTTTTCCAGGACTGTTATGTCCCGAACATGCATGCACATTAATATGTGAGTACAAGTTCAGACTTGACTCAGCAGACACCAGTGTTTCTTATGGATGACAGTATGTGGGTTTGATAGGATGAAGACTTTTTTCCACACTGTGGCACCGAACCAGAAAGGGATATCATTATGACTGGACATAGATCCGGAAGCGTGTGTTTGTGTGATTGCAGGAAATCTGCGCTGAGTGATGTTATCGTCAGCGTGAGACCAGCAGATGGTCATCCCCCTCAAACCAAACACAAAGAGGTGAGGAACGGCTATCCAGTCCCCCCACCAGGGGCAGATGTTAACGCCTCCCCAGGGATGCAGCGGTGAATGTTTGTACCATACAATCAGACACAGACACACAAACCCGATGCTATTAAAGTGGTTCAATTATATGTAAACTAAAAACAAGTGAATAAAAAGTGACAGCACACCTGTTCAGGGGTCTCATTGACTACATAGCAGACAGGAGGTTTAGTATGTTTGAGTTCTGGAGGCACTCGGGGTCAGCAGGCAGTCCTAATGATGTGAGCACATGCTCAGCGTTTACTCCACGGGTCTTGGGGACACAAGTCTCCATCTCCCCCTACAATTCTCATCAGACACCCCAGCTGAATGCCTTCTCCTCGTTCCCATGCCCAAACATGCATGCCACTGCATTCCTCTGTAAGTTCATCACCACTTGTTAGAAAATGCATCTCTTTACTTCTTCCTCTCTGTCAGGCTCTTTCTCACATGCTCTCACAAAACAAAAAATACCATTACACACACACACACCCTCAGGGCTTCAGTAGGAAGGCTGTATTTGAGGCTTTTTCTCCGGCTATACAAAGAATGTGACCCTCAGTGAAGAGATTACAGAACTTGCACAAAGACACTGTCTCAGTGCTTTCAGTCTCATGCATTGTTCCCAAGTCTGACCCTGCAGGCCTTCAGTGTCTGAGAACCAATACGACTGTATATCCGTATCTCAGTTTCCCTTTTTACATGACTATAAAGTTTTGTGTTAGCCATTATGTATATCCTGAACTGTGGTTGTGAACTTTTGTTACTTTTCTGTTGGTCATTAGAGTAAAACTGGAGAGAAAACTGCAGCTTCCTGAGTTAAATAGCTGTTTAAACAGACCATTAAGGGCTGGGCTCAGTGTGTGTTTGTAGCAGGGCTGGCCTCTCGTGTTTTTTTGCCGGGCAGTTCTGATCGTAATGACAGACTGCACTTTCCTTTATGACAGGGCACAACAAGCAAAGCCTCTCTGCTACACAGCTCTACACAAATACGGACAACAAATCTCTTTATAGGAAGTCATGGGAAAAAATATGCAGGATACTTTTCAATTTGATTTTCAATCAATCAATCAATCAAAATTTATTTATATAGCACATTTAAAAACAACAGTTTTGATCAAAGTGCTTCACAAATTAAAAAAAAAAAAGAATAAATAAATAAAAAAAATAAAATAAAATAAAAATACAATTTTGGTACTCAATTAGCTCAGCAAGCAGCACAGACAAAGTTAAAATGTGCACTGATTATCTGATTTAACTGACACTTTGTATACAAGTTAAATGGAATCAAGTGGTTATTTTTTCTTCTTCAAGCAGCAGTTATGAGAGTGAAAATTTCCATAAAAATGGTTATACATAACATATCTGCTCAGTGTGCATCTTCAGTGAGTTTGGTATGACAGCCGGGAGCTAACTACTAGCTAGCTAACCACTAATGACGCCATAAAAAACCACTACATAACAGCTTAACAGAAGTATGGAGTAATTTCTTAAGAGAGCCCAGAAAAATACAGCAAGCTCACATATGATGTATGAACATATATAACACATATATTATTTATAGCTAACACGTACACAACTAATAGCCACACATTAACTTGAGCCAGCAGTGTCATTAGCATTCTTACAAGTAAAAAGCTAATTAGCTAATGTTGCTAAGCAGTTAGCTTACAGAGGTTTTAGCAGAAATGTGAGAAACAGCAAAACTGAACCAGAGATTTGCTCAGGTATTATTTTAACTGAGAGACTAAATAGTAGCCATAATAGAAGCAGGTCGAACTCTACATACTATGAAAAGGTGCTTCAATGCTTCTTTTATTACTTCTGTTGCTTTAGTTTCTTATAAATTCTCCGTTACATCTTTCCATCACTCCAAACAGACTGAAATTGTAGACCTACACGGTAACAGAAAAAAATAGAGGCAATTTAAAAACGTCTCAGCCTAAATGGGTTATTATTTATTGCCATTATGTGCAAAGCCAGCAATAAGAATATAAACAAAATTTGGTTGCACACACAGCTAAAACAGGCAACCAGCAAATAAGAAAGATTTAATAATTAAAAATCAGAGTTAAAGACAGTGTGTTAGGTTTACGCTGATTAGCTTTTCCAGATGATAAATAACGCCCTGCAGCACAGCGGCCCCTCAAACGGTGTCTCGACAATGTAGGCATGTGGTGAGACATCAAGTCTCTTTAAGTTTATAACAGTTATTAAAGCTACAAATTGACTTGTAAGTCAATGATAGTACTCACTTTTACATTACTTTTATTTCTTCTTCTACTCAAGAGAGAGACAGACAGAGGGAGTGAGAGAAAGAAAAATGGGATTATGAGATTTTAGGTGTTTGCTTTATAAAATCTAAGCTAAGGTGTGCTGAGACACCTCCAAGGTACATATTAATCACAGGTGGTGCTGAGATAAGTGGGACGACACCAAGTGAAACTTTCTAAGTAATGTTTAACTGCAGCAAATGTTATCATCAGCAGTTACTGATGCAACATGGAAGTGGCTGTTCTCACCCTTTGGTTAGGCATTGCTTTCGAAAAGGCATATCATTAGTGGAACAAGGAAAACAAGGAACAGCCAGATCTCCTATGTGGCTTTTTAAAAAAGTTGTATTATTATTACTAGTGCCAGGCTGTGTGGTAAATCTAAATAAAATGAAGGGTGTTTTTAGATATAAACCTTTATTTTGAAATCTAGTTAAGGTGTAACAGGAGCAGCCATAAAAAGGCATCCTTAGGAAAACATTGCCTCATATTCAACTACTTGTTTCTATCAATTCTGTGTGTGACAGATATAAATGATATTTACACACTCTAAGTCAATGAGCTGTCCTCTTACAATCTCCGAGCTGCTGGTTACTGACCGGGTGTACACTACGATACTCTATTAGGCTTCCTTTTAAGGGAAACTTCTGTGTGGTTAGTGGCCCTTTTTTATAATATTTACCCTGCCAATCTTAAGAACTTGTCCAAATCGGGCAGTACACACTCTTATCTGAACAATAAAGTCTTGCCCACCCTTTTTGTTTATGGAGTCGGGAAATCACATCAGCCTATAAAAATAGACAAAGCATTTTAGGATTACAGGACATGACATCACATGAAAAACATTACCACACAAGCTCTGTTGCCTGGACAAACAAAAACAGTCCCATTATCAGATAATCCAGCGTCACAGACTTCGTTACAGTGTTTGTTTCGTACATTTGCTCCCCAACAGAAATGCACCAGTCTACAAGGACCAGCCTTACACTTCCTCACTGCCAGTTTAAGGAGCAGGTGTAGAGCTTCTTCTCTAAAGTACATGTTTTCAACACACTAACTTTAAGTAGCTCAGCGCTTAACAGGGAGAAGATAATAATAGCATTAGTTCCCTTTAGTTGCAGACAATTGTTAGCTCAAAACATACGCCACACCTCTTGGAATGCAAGACCTGTTTCTGGTGTCATGTTCTGAGGAATGTTCCCTCTAGTAAAACTGCTCATCTGTGTCCTCGCTGATGAGAACTGCAAACATTAAAACCCAGAATCTGTAGAGACAAGTCCCACAGTTGACACATTGTGTGATTAAGTAAGCAAACAACTGTTGCAGCTCCAGGTTTGCAGGGGTTTCGGGTGAAGGAGGGGTTACAAAGATGCAGTTTTGTTTTGCAGACCCAGGTACTTGCTGCTGAGAGGAGAGACTGGAAAATATGGTTAAGCAATCTGCCCCACATGCAAGTAAGCACTGACTTCTTTGGTAAGTGCAGTGTGCTAGTAAACAAACTGAGAGCTCTAATTGAGGAAAAGCATTGTTATAGCAACTGCTTGAGATATGTTAACCAGAGTGGGAAGGTACAAAAGACCCAAGATAGCGAAACACAAATTGTATAAATAGACTTCCTGGGTGTCAAACTGATACACAGAGACAGACTAAATTGAAGCCTGCTATCAAGTCCTGACACTCCCTCCAACACACAGTCTGCCCTCATATTGACCTGTCAGCAATTTACTGTACCGGCCCCCAGCTGGAACAAAGGAAGTCAGTGATTTAAGCCTATGACTCTGTACATCCTCTCCACAGTAAACACGGCAGCCTCTGACGGGCCCCATGGAGACCCCAAAACCTGTGTGTGTGTGTGTGTGTGTGTGTGTGTGTGTGTGTGTGTGTGTGTGTGTCAGTTGTGCAGATGGGTCACAGTTAACCATCAAAGTCCCCGTAATGTGGTTGTGTTGTGAGGAAAAGAGATAGAGAATAAAGATTTGGAAAAAGGAATAAGTCGAGCGTGCATTTGTCCTGAGGGGACGGTTGAACATGTGCACTGAGTTTCAAACACTGTATGCTTCAGCTCTAGCTAGCAGCCCTTTAAGCTGCATATGAGCTGGTGTGGTGAGAATGGCTTTCCTTCAGGTCCTGGCTTCTAATTTGCTTTTTAGATAAATGTCAATATCAAAGCCTATACATCACATCACTGCTACTTGTTCTCATCGCAGGCCTAATCGTTATTTCAGACAATGAGGCAAACATTCACGGTCCAAGCTTGGAACAGCTGCTGTGGCCAGGAGTATGAAAAGTGGCACAAAGAGAACTAATCAGCCCAGACACTAAACACTGTTGAAAAAGAAAGCTATTCATTCAACCTGAGTGAATTAGCTGCACAAAACTCAACATCCAAAAGAAAACCAAACATAAACGGTTCTCTAACATCAGACATGTGTGATGAAACATGGCTGTTGTGGAGTTTTGTCTGGAATGATGTTTATAATCTTTTCTGATGTGGACTCTTGTGATTCAGGTTGCACAAGTTGAAAGATGTTTGGGTGTTGACTGGCACAACTTTGCCTAAATGCTATGTAGAGTATGCAATCTGAAAATGCAATCTGCAGTCATCTTTATAGTCTGTGTTTAGTGCTCCAAAGACAGTTATGTACAACTGATCAGCCCGAGCTAAACAGCTCTCGCTTTGAAATATTTACCTGAAGCAACAAACCACACCAGAGTAATCTGCTTTTGTTTTCATTTTGCAACAGTGGGAATCCCCAGATTAAAACTAATGTGGCACCAGTATAAACTGCAGTCTGTCTGAACTCAGTCGAGACACAAGAGTCAAAACTGAGAAGTGACTTGAGTTTAAAAAGAAAATGTGGTCAAAGGCCAGACTGACCAGCAATAATACTGGTGCTCTGATGGTCTAGCCTGTGAACCCAGAACGGCTCCTGTGCCATTGTCTTCACTCGCTCTTTTTCCTCAGCTTCCTGTTTACATAGCCCCTCCCAGTTCACTCACATTCTTATTGGGAGCTGAAACAGGTTAATTTCAGTGTCAAATGGTGTATGGACTAAAGATAGTCTCACATTTTGTTTTATTTATTGGGATACTGGGATGGAAATGGTTAATTATGGTCCGTCATGTTAACTCCTTCAGTAAGCTTGAGTCCACGGGGGGATCTGTTGTATCAGATGTAGCCGCCAACTTACCCTGAGGGCGTGTATGACTACATCCTGGGCCTCTAGCTCCCCCTCCAAGATACTGAGGAGAGTCAGCAGCTCCGCTCTGCTTAGAGCCTCCACGTTCATCTTCTCCTCCTAAAGACAGAAAGAGTGAGTGAAAGCAAGATTTCTCATTGTTCCTAAAAACTGTTTTATTTCATTAAAGGAGCAGATGAGAAATAAATGAAATCAAATTAGGAAACAAGGTTGCTTCTGGGTATTACAAATTGATTTATATGTAAATCAGCCCACATAGTAGCTACTCATTCTCATTTTTCAGGGAGCGACACAGAACTGATATACAAAGGGACTCGGGGTCTGTGGACTTGCTGAGTTGTGCTCCGGGTTATAAACAGGAAGTCATTAGCATATCTGCACATTAAGTCCAAATCCCACGACTGTTAGGCTAATGTGATAGTCTGAAACATCTTTTTTTAAGCTTGTAAGACCTTCGCCGTGCTGCACCTAAACGACTGCATCCTGTGATTCATCAGCAGGGCCCTGTTTAGTCATCGGGGCCAGACATAACACCCCTCACACAGCTGACATCATCTTTTGAACTGCAGATGAAGTCATTTTCAAATCAGCTCCTTTAAATCACACTGAAGCTGCTCAGTGTGACATGATGAGGTGTGTGTGAAGAAGGAGGTTATGATCATGGTCTTCCTCGTGGGGCCCATATGTAAAGGCAGACTTTAACATTCATGGGTCACATCTGGCCATTTGGTTGTCCCTGATCGACCTGACATGAGGTCAATGGGAAATTAAAATTCCAACATAAATCATGAGGTTTGCCCCATTTCAGCCACCAAACACTCAGCGTGTTTGCTGAAACACAATGCAAGAGCCGGTTGCTGCATTTCAGGATTACAATTTGAGTCACCGTTATGAGACTAAACAGGCAAAGAAATGCAACTTGACTAAAGCAGAGTGGGAACACACATCTAAACCTGCAAAGCTGCAAAAACAACCAAGCTGTACACATCCTGGGATGGAGCGACCAGCTCCACGATTTCCCATATAACTGCAAAAACAACACGTAATTGTCTGGTGGTTTATCAAAGAGTGTTTCATGGACTCTGCATTTGACAATCGGCCTCTCTTCAAGTGAGCTGGAACAAGCTGGATCAAGGACATTGCAGGAAATCTGGAGCTTCAGTTGAAGCTCGGGGCATAAGCTGTGATGTGTGTGACACGTGTAAGTGCTTTGATTGGCTCAAACAGGACAAACTGGCAGGTGTTTCAGCTGATTGTCCAAATCTGCCAGAGAAAAATGTCAGACCTTTGAAGAAAAACTGACTGAAATGAACACAGAACTGAATTCTTTGCATTTTATTATACACCAGCAGATGCTGCGTGTCAGCACTAAACAATGATTTTATTTTATTAATGCTAAAACTTAAATAGTTAATTTAATCAGAGAAAGAGCCCTGATGGAGTGTGTTGCACTTTCGATTCATTCGAGCACTTTGAGTCAGTATCACTGCTGGATTTTTATTCTTCTTTCAAAAAAGACTTCCTACACATGAGGAGACATCTCATTAGATGTTGTTTCACTTTGGATCTACCTCATGCATGAACAAATATTCTCATTCATTAAGGTTAACAAATGCACATACAGATCCTCTCTCAGCTGTCCTTCGTGTTTCCTGCACAGCCATTGACCTGACTTCAGTGCACTTGTTCAAGCCCAAAGACTAGAGTTTAGATCTAAATCTAAAGAAACCTACAAAACAGAACTGAAAAACTACAGATGAAGAAATTAAACTAAAAGCAAAACAACAACAACACTTTGTATGAGTCACAAATCTCTGAAATGCCAAAAAAACACTTGTTTTTGAAAC
Organism: Neolamprologus brichardi; assembly: GCF_056152115.1. Classification (NCBI taxonomy): domain Eukaryota; kingdom Metazoa; phylum Chordata; class Actinopteri; order Cichliformes; family Cichlidae; genus Neolamprologus; species Neolamprologus brichardi. Next base: position 388,766 of record NC_142123.1, on the reverse strand, counting down.
ATTGTTGATTAAAAAATGATAAAATGCTGCCATTTCCACTACGTCTACTAAGTGTCTGATCTTACGAGTAGCAGAATTGAGTTCAGCTTATTGTCGTGGCCTCCACAACAGTCCCAGTCTCTCATGTTTTGGGAACATTGATTGCCCGGCTCTGTCTTTAGGTGTTCGACTGAGTCAAGATCTGCTGTCTGCAAACGGCACATCATGTGATGAGTTTTATTTTCATACTCACTAAACCGTTTGATATTGATATTTCCTTTAATTTATCAAAGCAACTTTTCTCATCTCTTCTTTTTTAAAGAAACCCACCCTCTTCCCCTCGCTGCCACGACGTTCCAAAGCTTTTCTTGTAGCAGCGATGCCACAACTCTGTGTCCCTCCAGAATTCCAGAGCATTCTGTGGCTCACCACATTCACAGCAAAGCAGCCGAGTGTGAACCAGCAGCTACTAACTTGTCATAATGTGAAAGTGGTTTCACTCTTTCTCAACCGCACACATGCACACGTACTTTGATGTTAGTTTTGTGTCTGCTGTATGTTTGACCTGTTTCCAGTCAGTGTAATGCCAAAACTGGGTATTTGTCATTCGATCAGCTTCCATGGAAAATTGTTGCCACATTCCAGGGATACCCAAACCATGGGAATCGTCACTCCAGAGTAAATTACTGAAACCCACTCTGTAGCTGACGTGGTTTTAACTGTTGCAGGTTGGCTGTGTGAGCAGCAGAGATTGATCCGGTAATAAGCCAAAGCAAATACATCCATGGTGTTGAGATCAGAGGTTATGCTCATCCATATCAAGCCAGACATGCAATATAGAAGCAGAGCATCTAACGTGGTCTAAGTGTCACAGGGAGACTACACACCTCAGTTACTGTGGTCATCTTGAGTTCACACATAGCCCAGCGTTTATGCTCTCTCTCTCTCTTTAATCTCTCTGGTTTCTCTCAGGTTAAAAATTAGCCATTAGCTAAGAAAGCGGGAAGCGTCCTCCCTGCTTTGCTCACTGTGTGGGAAAGAGTGCTCAGTCTGCTCCATGCATTTCTAAATGATCGCTGGGGCTGCTCAGGAGTAGCAGAGGATCCACCTGCCGTCCCGGGCCTTTGTGTAACACAAGGGGGTGTCATTGTTTTCTGGATTGGTAACATTCAGTTCAAGATCCAAGTGCCACAAACCTCATAACAACATCAAATTACCGATTATTAGTAGCTATATCTGGGATTTAGGGTAAGATCAATACTACTGAAGCACTCACACCCTACAGCCTGAACATGAACGATTATTCAGATTCCTCTTATTTTGGCTACTATATTTATAAATATTTTTCCCCATAATGACTTAACACGAGGTCCCAAGTTAACCCCTGTAAAAATCAGAAACACCAAAATCCTTTATCGTACAAGCAAATCTCAGACTGTCAGAGATTCACCTGTGGACTTTTGCATTTTAGTTTTTACTTTAAAACCCGCCAAAGCAAAGTGGTAGAAACCTCTTCCATACCTTCATACGCTCTTTTCTGCCCGCATTAACTGTTCTTTGAGTCCAAAGACGGGGACTCCACAACAGCATGAATCAAAGCACTCCACTGTCACTGGAGCTCCTGCGCTGGTGCGAGCGTGAACAACAGACCTTCAGTGACGAGACAGTCAACCAATCACAAAGGCGTAGCGCACCAGCTCAACCAATGGTTGGTGGGTTGATCGGTGGAGGGCGGGGATAAATGCGGTCATGGGTGTCCGGGATAAACCTCTTTGTTTCGGACGTCCAACGTTAGATTTATGACAAGTCCGTGTCTGCGCGTTAAATTTGGAAAGATTTGGTCTAATTGCAAAATAAATCTGTATATTTAGCAGTTCCGATGGATAGTGTGACTGCTTGAAGCGTACACACGGAGGGAAAATAAGATTTGTTTTGCCATAGAAGTCACAATAAATTATTTCAATATGATTAAAAGGCTTCGACTGTTTGCTTTAGAAATAGTCTCCCTTTAAAAGCTAACTTTGAGTAAATTATTCCACTAAGTCCTCTCAGGCCTCGTGGTGAACACAGCGCGCTGCCTCTTGCTTTGTTCCAGCCCCTCCTGATGGCCGCATGGCCACATCGCACCTCATCTTTCCTACTTGATCAGTGCACCCGATCTGTAAGACATCTTAGACTCGATCTCAAGTTCACAGTTTAGTCCTGCACGTCACGTGTGGTTTTGCAAGGACCACGACGCATTATATAAATTAGAGCCTGACTTAGAGGGGTTGTGGTTAACCAACCTGTCCTAAGTACCGGAGATCGTCTTTCAAGTAGTGAATAGTGGACTGGTTTAGTCACATTAGCAAAGAGAGGTCACGAACAGTCTAACCTTTGTTCCAACATGTCTTTGTTTTGTTCCTGTGCTGGCTGTGTGAACCTACTCTTTTTAAAAAAGCCGAAACCGGTTGGTTATGTTACAGGATTTAGACCAACTACAATTATAGTATTTACTGACTTCAAGCTTGTCACTGGACTCTGTGCTCCTCCACTGTCTGCTGGCTTAGAAGGACTGGCTGTTATTTTAGATTGTGTGCTTTCTTAGATTGTAATGAGCAATCTTCAAACACACACACACACACACACACACACACACACACACACACACACGTGAAAATAAACTATCCTTTAATTCCTCCTTTACAGTGAAAGAGCAATTAAAAGACAGTTTATTTTCACTGACCATTTACTAAAATCTGCTTACTTCCACTAAGCATGGCACTAACAACATTTGCACAATTTCAATATTTCAAGTCCATTAGACATAAGATGGTCTCCGTTTAGATGGATACTGACAAATGTAAGAATTCTTCCAGACATGGTAAAAATAGATATGGATAAATATGGACCTGGGACACATTTATAAAGTTGTGTTTATACTGTATTTTTTAATACACATAATTGTAACACTGCAATAATAAAGTAACTAAGAGGGTGCAGTTAAAAATTGCACAGTGGAAAATGCTCCAGTCTATAAAAACAGCAGGCTATAATCCTCCTACGCCAGTTACACTTTCGTTGTCATCCTGCAGGTGGCAGTATAGTGCCATTTGGTTGCAAGCAATTTTGCCCGTATGGTACATATTCCAGCTTTTGTTTGCTGAATACATGATGTGATATCTGGGACTGAGTGCATGAACACCATCAGTAAAATCAATAGATTAGGTTTCACAGCTCTTTTACTATCTGGCACAGGACTGTGTTGGATCAACAATGGATTATTTTTTTATTTTACATCAGTGGTGAAGGCAGTACCCGAGGTCTAGGTCTCAAAACGTCTGTCCACAAACTTCAAGTCTAAAAGTTGTGATCAAATCTAACATTAAGGCATGGCCACTGAAATCAGTGTAATAACAGCCAAGAGCACCATCATTAGGAACAACAACAACAACATTTTCCCTGTCTTGGGCTTTTTCCATATCTTTCTGCCTTGCCCATAAAACTTAAACTAAAACTGAAATTAGGCCTGAAAACATCACGTAATACCTCTCAGCCAACAAAGCCATCAGAACTCTCTGCACTTCTCACACTTACTCTGAGATTTAAGATATGTAGCTATACTGACAACTAAGTTTATCAAGTAGGTATTATTTAAGTTTATATAAGACATGCAAATGCAAGTTGTATTTGGATCTAGTCACACATGTCCACATTTATTTATTTTCATCGGCCACATTTTGCCTAATTGAATCTTAAGTTGGCTACTCAACTAAAACTATTGCCTCATAACCTACAAAACACCTCCAAATAGTTTTCCTTGCCCTTAATACCTGATTTTATCACGATAAAAACAAAATAATTGTGAAGTGAAGGGGAATAAAATCTATTAGCACATTATTGTGAACTTTGAAACAGAGCAGCTAAAAGCTCTGGAGGCCTCTTTGAGTCAATTTATGCTAATGATTCAAATTAAAAGGAGCCTGCTTTGATAATAAATAAAATATCTGGTCCGGTTATTTAACCCCCTCCCCACCAAAAAAAGAAAATAAATACAAGAAAAGCAAAAAGGTTTGAATCAGAGCTTCAGTTCAAACAAAAACCTGTCGAATTAATGGTGAAAGAAACCAGCATGGTTTATTTTTTCTATTTACGTTTTTTCCTTTTTCAATCCACAGCTGTTTCAACACTGGGCATTTATAGTGTAACATTAAACATCTGATATATTTTTAAGCAGCTGTATTACATGAAACATTCAGAACCAGACTTGCTTCTGTGACAGAAACTGAGTTGAGCTGAACTAGATGCATTTGTCACAGGTGCACATAAATTCTACTTTGAGGTGAATTTCTTTATGGGAAATTATGGGTAAGGTTGGGATTGTATTTATTTATATATTCTGGATAAGTAAACAGAAAGAAAGAAACACATTTGAAGAGCCCACTTAAAAATGTAATTAATTATCTCTTCTTGCATGTTTCAAAACTATTTTTGATGTATTGTTTTAAATGAAAAGCAGTGTTGTCTCACTGTCACAGCCTTTATGTGTCTGTTTCCCAGCTTCACAAGTGGGCGTTAGGCAATGCTGTACTTCATCTTCCTGTGCTCGTAGAAAGGGGTGATGGAAATTACCGTCCGCAATCAGCTTTTATTAAAGCTGAGCAACAGGTTTAGAAAAAGCAGAGTGCCTGCTCTTCTTGTCTTGTCCTTTGCTGTTGGATTGGCATCTAATGGCAAACTCTTTCAGGTCCTGACAGCTTCTCAGTGTGGCATCCTTTCATCATCATCTCAACATGTTTTCTGTATTTCAGTAATAGAAAAAAGGTAAACCCTCTTTCAGTTCTAAAGTTATTCACAGTGGAAAACATTCAAGATAGTTGCCAATCTTCCCGGGAGATGAAATCCAAATAAATTCACCCTGAGGTTAGACCATGCAATGGTCAGAGAAATTGCAAAAAACCAAGAGCTACATCTCAGACTCTACATGCCTCATTTAGCGAGCCAAATGTCAAAGCTCATGGCAGTACAACAAGAAAAAGATTGAACAAGTTGTGCTTGATGTGAATGGTTTCCAGGAGAAAGTCTCTGCTCTTTAAAAAAGAACATGACAGCAACGTTAGGTTGGCAATAGTGATGCGCGAATCATGAACGAATCGTTCAAAACTCGAGAATCACTTTACTGAGTCATGAATCATGATTCACAAGCCCAACTGACTCACTGACTCATCCCTGTTGCTGTTACCAGCAATGTATCTAGCTTATAATTAAAACTGTGGAGAAAAACACAACATCCAGTATGTTAACAAAGACATTTCTGCTCTGAACTGGAAGAAAAAGCCCTGAGTAGAAGCTCACATCAAGACAATAGCTCCTCGGTTCACAGTAGCATCGCTCTGCTAACATGCTAACAGCACATTTGAGCTACTCACCCCCTCCCTTCTTGTGCTGAATCGTAAGCGTAAGCGAATCACTCAGGACTCGCTCTTTTTTGCTCTATAAAATAGTTGTTTTCTTTTAGAATCACTCATCTTAGCAGTAGGATTTACATGAAAAGAGAAACAAATTAAGTTTGAGTGAAAATGTACATTTTTTTTGCAACTGACTCAGTGAATCAAATGACTCAAAAAACCCGGTTCACTTTGGTGAGTCACTCATTAAAACTCGATTCAGTAAAAAGAATCAAATTTACTAGTTGGCAAAAATTATTCAGAATTTTGGAGCAATGTCCTTTGGACATGACGAGACCTAATTGGAGATGATTGGCCATAATGCATAGCAACATTGGTTGAAAAACAAGCACAGCATAATGGCACATACCCCTCATATTAACTGTGAAGCTTGACGGTGGCGAGGTGGGCTTGTTTGACAGCCACAGTACTTTGGCAGCTTGTGGTCACTGAGAAAACTCCTCTGTGTACCAAAGTATTCTCAAATCAAATTTGAGGTCATCTGTCCAACAGCTAAACAGCTTGGCCAAAAGTGGGTCATGCAACAAGACAATGATCCATGAAGTACATACGAGCATATGAAATATATCCATGAGTCCTTTCAAGGAAGCATAGCAACCAATTTACAACAGAATGGTTTAAAAATGTACAAATGAAGGTGCTGCAATAGTTCAGTCAGACCTCAACCTTATCTTAACCATGTGCATTAAAGAAATCTCACAAAAATCAATGAGCTAAATAATATTATAAAGAAGAGTGGGACAAAATTCATCCACAACTATGCCTGATAGAGTTATAACAAGGAAACTTAATGGTTGTTATTGCTGCTAAAAGTGGTTCAACAAGCGATTACTTTTTTCTTTTTTACACAATGCTTCCATATTTTCGCTTAATTTAATTAATGTTAAATAATTAATAACTTAGTTTGTGTGAGATTGTATGTAGCCAGTTTTAAGACTTTGTAAGGTCATTTTTATTGTATTTGGATGTACAAAACTTTATATTTGAAAGATGGCATGCTGTCCCTTTATCGTGATTGAAAGTGTTTACAGAAAGAAATAAAATAGGAAAAGTTCATACCTTCCTACAATTCTTCAAATGCCTATCTGCAGCACTTACAGCCAGCAGCTAGAGTAACAGGCCTCTTTTTGTGTCAGATTAATTGTGCAAAGATGAGTTTAACAATGAGAAGTGAGAGAAGGTCACGAGAAACAGATAAGATATTGAGGACTGACTGTGAGGCTGATAGTGAGGTTTGAACACAAAGGAGAGTGACGATGAAAGAAGGCAGCAAGTAATGCATAAACATGCTGACTGCTACTTAATATTATCTTTTTCTCAGCCTTCACATATTCCCTGGGTAATTTCTTGGACAGCGTTCATTTATATGCCTTAATACTGTCTATGCTATTTTGAAGACAGGGTGTATTATAGCAGATGATAGCTGGTGTGTCCTCCAGATGTTGTCTGGGAAGTGATTTGCTAATGAGGGGCTTGTCAGCTCTGAACCTCAGCGACAGTCGATGACATTGAAGAGGACACCTGCCTGTCTGACCAGCTGACAGGAAACCTCAGTCGAGACATATGGCAAACTGCATCTGTGCCTCTCTGCCTCTCTCCCCCACCCACAACTACACTAAATAAATAAATGCAACCTCATCTAACAGAAATACGAGATGCTTTTAAAATGCTTGAAACCTAAATACCTGAAATGTAATGACAGACAGTTCACGCAGAGTTAATATGAGGTGCAATCAGTTGACAGCATTGCATATTTATTCACGCTCACAAAAACACATTTTGTACCAGAGCTGTAACCAGGCTCCCAGAGTTCACAGCGCCAGTGTTCACTGCGATCCCCTAGCTTGCCTGATGATTTGGCACTTGGCTCGGTGAATGTCGCCTCCTGTAACCAGTGAGTGAGTGTGTGTTTATGCGTATCTTCCTCACTTACTGCTGAACTACTGTGTAACCAGTACGTGGTGAGTCATGCTGGAGAGAGGTACAAATATCTGGCTGCTGGGCGAGAGGAAGAAAAGTAAAATTGCAGCACTGGAGAGAGGGGGCGATGGCTCTCAGTGCCTGGCTTTGAAGGTGAAACAAATGTCACTTTATATTACAATCACTGACTCTGACGCACATCTGCAGAAGCTATCAGATCTATGTTTGAAATAGATTTATGTACTATATAACTGTAACCTTTGCATCTATACATGGATTTTAAAGCAAGTTATGATCATAAGTGCAGACTTTCAGCTTTAGTTGAAGGGCTTTTTTTCAACAAAGAATCTGCATTAACTGTTTTTACACAGAAGCTCCGATTAAGTGACGAGTGAAGCCTGTTCCCTTGTTATTTCATGACAAATGAAGCATACATAATATATGAAATTCATTCAAAGTTGAGATTTGGATTTGATATCATTGTACTATAATTTTAAATACAAGGCCCAGAGAGATGTCAGAGCAAGAGAGGGAAGCTATCATCAGGCTGGAAAAACAAAACCTATCAGAGAGATATCAAAAGCTTTAGGGCTGCCCAGATCAGCCATGCGATAGCCTGACAAAGCAACAGCACTGAGCAACACTGAAAGGTCTGAAAGAGCACAGAGAATAACTAAAGTGCATGATGACAGAATTCTTTCTATGGTTGAGAAAAAGAGGTCGTTGTTATCAAGGTCTACAATGGAGAGACACCTTCATGAAGGAGCTACAGTGGGTTTACAACGAGGTCCAAACCACTGGTTACACTCACAGGCAGACCCAATAAGACTAGCGCCTACACAGTTCGGTTCCACTGGCAGAAATCGGCCAGTCAAACAGAGTCACTAGTGTTTATTAATGACTGCTGATAGAAGTGGCAGGAGGATTTCTGAAGTGTACAGAGGTATATTTCCTGCTCAGATTCAGCCAAATGCTGGAAACCTGATCAAACGCTGCTTCCCAGTGCAAATGTAAATTGACCCAAAGTGTGCTGCAAAAGTGTTTCTTGGGACAAAGAAACCAAGTGAGTCACATGAACTCACAAAAATGAATACAGAAAGATCCACAAACATGCAGCTGAAGGTGCCACTTTGGTCTGCACTTCATTGCATGCTGACTGTTTGACCTCAAATCCAACGTGGTGGTCTTTACAGAGGCAAAAAGCTTGTCTTCCTCCAATAAGTGATGATGCTAACTGTAGCACATTTCTGAAAAAAGAAAATATAAGGTCAGGTAAAGTTGATTCAGTCATTGACCGGCACATATCAGATTCTGGCTAAGGACTTAGTTGCACACAATGTTGTACACACGTGAATTATCCCACAGACAAACAGCAGCTGAAGACGGCTGCAGTAAAGGTCTGGTAGAGCAGCGGTCCCCAACCCCTGGGCCTCGGACCGGTACCGGTCCGTGGTGCAAAAAAGGTTGGAGACCGCTGTGGTAGAGTATCTCAAAAGAGCAAACAGCATTTGGTGATGTCTGGATTTTCTTCCAAATGTTGAAAACAATCCTTATATTTAAAATAATGTTGGTTTGCGCTTCATCAGATATTGTTTGTCTGAATAAAAATCCACTGTGGTGATGTACACAGACAAAACTACGAAACTGTGTCTTTGCCCCAACTGTAAGGTCAGGATTTGGGTATGCTAGCCAGCAGAGGGCAGTGTAGGGTAAAATGTGAGTCGTCACACAATTGGGATTTGTAAACGATTCTAACACGTAACCTTTTCCTGGTTTTTAAAAGGTCATATTACCTTATTAATTTCACAGTACATTCAGCAACTCTGTCAGCATTTGCTCTGATAAAATAAAACGGTAAGACATGTGCTTTCTAATCTGTGTTCTTTAGCTTTCACAGCTCATTCATCTTTACAGTCACTTTATTTTCTCTGCAGCCTGCTGAACCTTTCGCCAATTAGTTTTAGTCCTCTGAGCATCAGCCTAGATGCAGTACCCCTACCAGGGTCTCACAGGAAGAGCCAGAGTTGAGTCACAGTGGGAGTCATGCAGGGACAGCTAATGGCACTCAGGCTGATGCAATATACCTCTGTGCAGCAGCATTTAGAGGGGACCCCCCCAACCCAAGGGAGCTGGGTAACATTGTGACTGTCCTGACTGAGCTACTGCAAAGTCACACACCTCCGTCACTGTGTGGTGCACCATGCAGATTGGGCCTTGCTTTTTGTGTTATGGTGTTGTGGTGCAGTTTCTCTTTGCTGTGGACAGGAAATCAGTGTGCATGAATGACGGAGACACGCAAGCTTCTGAGTGTGTGTAATGTTTACTTGTTTGATGCCAACTCTGCTGTACAATCTGTCCCATTAATTTCGACAGGAAATCATGTCCCCCGTCTGGTGGCCACTTACAGTGAGTTATGGCTGCTTGTCCGAGCGAGCTGTTGTGATGAAAGGCAACTTCGCTGGGAAAAGTGGACCAAGAAGCAAGTGAGAACAAACGCAGATTTACAGCACCCCTGAAAACACACACACACACACCCAGAGGACTGTGACAGAGTGATTTAGTGGCTTTTAATCATTCCTAAATTGCCTGTCGTTCTCTCTCACACAGCAATACTTGATTACACACACCGGCACACTACATGAAACAGGATCCCACTGCTGTCAGACAGTGGAAGTGGCCTGGACCAGGGTTTTGTGGGTGATGGGGTAAGAAAGCACGAGGGTTCATCACATCAAAGAAAAGTGCAGCGTGAGCAAGGAGAGAAACATTCATACTGTAAATCTCTGCTGTAGCTGTAGCAGGACCCTGAAGACTCCATCACTGGCATCTGATGTCTGATGAATCACTGAGTGCAATAAATCAGAAATAAACAAACAAACAAATAAATACATTGAAATCCCAAGAATCCAAAAATCACATTACACTGCCTGTCCAAAGGATTTCTAAAAAAATACAGAGCCAGATACTCGTGTTTCTAAATCCAAGCTCAGCGTGGTGCCAACCTGATGTTCGTGGGAAGAAAGCACTGTTAAAAATCTGCCCTTTTTATCTGTAAACATAGCACTAACCATCGTTTTATTCTTTAAACACAAACTTAATATGAAAATATACTCAAACAACTTTTAAACGTGAGTCATGTTGTGGCTTGTGCTTTTAAGTGCATTTGACTTATTCGTTGTGGAAGTTTTGGTTTTTAAAAATCACATAATCAGACGTGATCACACACGAGAGAGCAGCATTTCCCAAACTTCGTTAAATCTGAAGTTTGGATTTCTGGAGTTCCACCAGGATGATTTGGTCTCTTTCCTCTTTCATCTGAACACATCACAAAGGCTTCATTGAAGTTTTAAGATTCAAGAAAAAACAAAACAAAATAGCAAATGTAAATCCCCCCCCCTGCACACACTCACTCTAATGCAAAATTATCTGAGTATGTGTTTTGGGACCCCCGAGGGAGCTTGACTCCCAAGTGTACAACTACCGCCCTAATGGTTAGGGAGTAAACAGTTAGTAAATCTGCACCAACACATGACTCATTCTCTTTCACATTGTTCAGGCTGTTCTGTGCAAAGCTAAGCCTCGACAGCTATAGCAAAAACAACATATGTTATTTGGCTGGAGCTGCAGCTGTAGAGACCCGGGGCTTTTAAGGTCATATTTGCAAACGGCTCTCTAATACAGAGAGCGTGTTGAAATGTGTGACAGCGGCTTGGAGATGGGAATTCACAATCTTTCCATCCATCTTCGGGCTGCTTTGAAAGGTTTACAGTTTTGCTGGTTTGTTTGACATGAGCCCGAGTTCATGATGCGTGGCCGCTGTCTGAATGACCAGTGACCCTGCTTACTAGCAGGGCAGAGATTAGCACTAATGCGCACACATACACACTGAGCTACACTGGGAAACTCACGCAGTCTCTGCAAAACCACAAAGTAATTCTACAAAAGACAGCAGATGCACAACCGTCTACACGGCACCATCATAAATAAATCTGATGATGCAACTGAGGGCAAAGTATAATCCCTCGGAGAGCAGTTTAAAATACTAACACACTAACGTTGATTAACCCTCAAGCGAACAAGCTATTTTAATGACTACAATGAGGGAACGGGATAATTGGTGACAGCATTCGTTTTTATACATGAATACTTATTTTAATGGCCCTGTTTGTGTTTATCATACATACGATACACATATATGCTAAAGTGCTCTGATCAATTCTGCAAAAAACAAAACTGTCTAAACAGAATTGCATTTGTATATAGTCATGATCAGGCTGTGTGCAGGCAGGAGAGGACCCAAACACAAACTCACAGGAAAACAGGACTGAACTCAAAACACAGCTTTATTGCTGACAGAGGATAAACGCGATACAAAATAATATGAAACTAAACTGGGAAGTACTAAGAAACCGACTCACGAGGAAACACACAGAGGGGCACAGTCATGAGGGAGAACGCGACACAGTCATGAGGGAGACGCAGACATAAACACACAGAGGGTTAACGAGGGAAGTGGGAGCACACGGGGAACACAGGTGACACTGATAATCATAACAAGACACGGCAGGAGTAAATGCAACACTGACGGGAGACTGTCAAAGTAAAACAGGAAGTACACAGAGGTGCAGACAGGAGGAGAGAGAGCACGGACATAACGGACTGGGGAAAACATTAAATGAAACACAAGGAGGGGAAACAAGGGTTCACAGATAGACAGAGGGGCACACAGGGGGCAACCTGTGGCACATCTTAACTAAACAACCTAGGAACCACGCATAAATAAAGAACAAAATACAAAACACACGAAAACTAAGAATACTGGGCCAACATGGCCCAGGACCATGACATATATCGTCCTTGTCTGTTACTTCTTATAAACATGTCTTTTTTTAGTATTACTGTGGAAAAAACCCTTTAAACTGAGGTTTGAGTGAATTATGTATCATTGATGGTCAAATATTACAACAAAGTCATTTATTCAGGTTTTTGCTGTGTGTCATTCTTCTATGTTTCTGTTTAAACAGATATCTGAACAAATATGTTGTTTTCAAATGTGTAATACTAAAAATATCTGTGATCTCAGATTACTCAGATTACTCAAATATCTAAAACTCTAATTATATCTCTAATAGAGTAATCATTACCAACAGATTAAAAATAACAACAAACAAGCCTCTAATGACCTCTCACGACTTTCTTTACTGCACACCTACCTTTAGGGTCTCTGCTTCTTCACTGCATCTATGAATCTTCTCTTTTCCGCTTAAGTTCCATATTCAACATACGTTGTCCAATATATCTACTGTCCCTCTCTGCACACATCCAAACCATCTCAGCCTTGCTTCTCTATCTTTCTCCCCAAAAACTCACCCTGTCCCTCTGATAAACTCATTTATAATTCTGCCCATTCTGCTCTCTCCCAAAGAAATCATTAGTATTTTCCACTCTGCCACCTCCAGCTCAGCCTCCTTTGCTTTTGTCAGTGTCAGTACTTTTGTCACCAATAACAAAGAAACCTAAGGAACAATTGTAGGAGAAAAAACTACAAATATAAAAAGGCCCATATAACTGCTGGAGTTTTAAATGACCCCACTAGTTATCAGCAGGTTAAAGCAAAGCAGCGGTGTCCCCATGTGATCATTTCTAAATATTGCTAGCACTATAACTAGTTATACCTCAGTAAGGGCTTAAAATAATAGGGTTGTGTCTAATTGCACTTGTGTAGTAAACTTTTCACTTACAGGAGGAATAATTGTGTTGTTTCTTCTTGTCAAAGTGTCCTGCTTTTAATGCTGGTGTTCACAGTAACAGAGTTAATTTTCCTGCTCATCTTGGCTCCACTTTGGCCTTGTGGGAGTGATTTTGAAATGTCAGCCAACATGACCATATTTTTGGAGGTTGTTTTAAAGGATACAGCTGGCTTGTTTTTCATAATAAATGAACATGTCACCCAAATGCAACATCATGCCTCTTTTACACAGTTTCATTAGGTTTTGGGTGACAGATTGACACAATTGGAAGGACATATTCAGAGATATGGAGCATTTAAAATTAATTTAATTTTTGATAGATTTAACTTTGGTATGGCCTAATTTGTTGATAGCATTAATAAGATACTACCTGGGCCTCGTACCTGCAGGTGACGACGGTGCTTTTAAAAAGGCAGACTGATTCTGATTTTTTATCACTGTGTGTTATCTGCAGTGTCGTTTTAAAGAGTAAGCAAGATGTCCATAGTGTGGATGGAGGTCTGTGCAGGCAGCCATCAGCAGTGTTTGACTCTCTCCACCCTCCTTTTTCCCATTTACAGAAATATTAATAAAACTTGTGTGTCTGTCTCTCACACGGTTACAGTGCGTCTCCGTCCCTCCTGTCTGGGGCTTATTGAGATGTACAGGATGACACAGGTGTTATCACATA